>NW_017263652.1:1118035-1279162 GCF_001662655.1 Pseudogymnoascus verrucosus
TATCAGGTCGAGCCTTGTGAATCTCCGAATGAATGACAAAGCCGGCTGTGTTGACTTTGTGTGATGTCTCAGACAAGCAGTTCCCGTCCTCATCGACATGTATAAGATCAGAAACGTTAATCGCACCGAAGTGAACTGCGTATGGATTGATCCAAAACGTTTCTGGATCGGTAGGATCTAGAAAAGTAAGTAATGTGAAACAGGGGGAATGAAGCTTGCCTGCAGGATCAAATACCTCGAAGGCTGATATGACCACTTGCACCATCTGCAAACCCCATCTTTGCGAATATCCGAAACGCCGCCGCCATATGCTCTTTCTCACGCCTCAAGAGCTCTTCAACGCTTGATACTTTTGAAATGTCATTGAGTCGCACCATCGTGCCATCGACAGTGGTCTTCTGTGTTTCTGAAGGCATTGTCGCTTCAGTTTCTTTGTTGAGTTGAATGTTTCAGTGTTTTGTAAACTGTTTATTAACTTCCCTGAATCTCCTGCGCTGCTATGTGTCTCTTTTATGCTACTGATATGCAAGGCCAACTTTGGCCTCAGAACCAAAATGTCAGATGCCGCATATCCGCAGCAACATGTGTCCGACTTTCCCTCGTTCTCCTGTGCAATCGGAGCTTCCTCCCCATTGCGGACATCGTGCTGGACTCACTTCACGACCACCAGCAAGTAATAGTCCGTCTAAGAGCTCGGCCCAGCGCCCTGTTGGCCTTTGTTACCCAATCGTTAATTGGAACATCCAGCTTGCCGTCTGACCAAGAGCGAGTTCATAAGGATGAACCACGGGCGGCTCTTGATAGCCGTAACCCCGACATAAGCACGGTTGATCATACCTGTCCATAGCATCTGATATTATTTTTAAGCCCACAATTACACCTCGAAATTCGTTAGATGAGATGGGTGACTGCAACTCCGAGCCACCAGATTCGGACTTTTCATCTGCTATCTGTAACTCCGAGATACCATATCCGGATTTCTTACCTATAGGCGGGCGTCTACAACTCCGGGTCTATGTTTGAGACCCACAGTACCTTGTTGGAGTCGTCCCTAACCCGAAAGCTGAAACGTGATGCTAAATTGCCAACTGTCTAGTTTCGATTAAACTGGACTCAAGATAGGACAACAAAATGTTATTCGCCTGTGGCGTGCCGACGTAGGCTAACCCCCAGTTTGCGATACATCTAACTAAAAAGGAGTGTAAACTTCCTTTGGCCCTTACTCTCCTGGATATTGTCAGCACACACTGTCAACGCATACAAGATGGAGCCTATTCCCGTCTAGCGCTTTATACGTCACAACCATTCCAGAATCAGAAAATCCAAGCAACAACAGCACACTTAAAATCAATTTTTCGTCTTCATTATGCATTTCCCTAACTTTGTTGTTATGGTTTCTGTTTTCTTTGCTGCAATGGCGTTCGCAGCCCCAGGTACAGAAGGAGTGGTTACTGAAGCAATTGAGGAGAGAGTAAGTGTTAAATAGATGCATCGCTTCAGATTTGTTGTTACTGACGAGTGTTTGGCGGAAAAGCGTAAGTAGCACATTTACCTGGCTGTGAACCGCTAATTAGATGGAATGGTTACTGAGAGGACTGTTTGGTGGAATAGAGTAAGTGGCACCTTTACCTGGCTCTCAGGAAGACTGAAGTAAAATGATTTCGTTTTGAAAGGTTAGATATTAACAAGAGGACTTATCCTAGTATGGGCTTCGCATTCCAACACCGCCCATCACAGCAAATATGAGAAGCAAATAGCCACATTACAACTTACTCACGCCCCCCAGTCTCCACGTAGTCCGTCACAGATCCTCCCGTCGTTGCTTCGTCCCTATTCTTCACAGCGTAATCCCCGCTCCCGGTTCCCTCATCATAAGCAGAATATCGACCTTCCCCTCAGCTCCAAACTCTGTAAAATCAAGACTAATTGTATCTCCCGTCTCCACCCAGCCAAGTCGTCGATATAGCTTCTCGCCCGCCTCCGATGCCTCAATATACGTCTTCTTTCCCTCTCTATCGGCGAGCCTTAGCACAGGCGCCAGTAGCGCCGCGCCGAGGCCGAGACGTTGGTACGTGGGAAGGACAGCAAGAATATTCATCACTGAACTGCCCGTTAGTTGCTATCCCGTTTATCCGGTAAGTGCCAGGCGCGGTCCTTGTTAAGGAAACCGAAGTAAGGGAATGAGAACGCACAATACATATCATCCTTCTTCAACCACTTGTCCCGCATCTCGAACAGCTGCGTCTTAAACGCCTCCTGTGCCTTACTATTAGTCCCCTGAATCGGTTCTGGCTTTGGCGCTTTCTTGGCTTCCTCCGCTGCGGCCTCCTCTTCAGGCGTCAAGACATGCGGGAACCACCAATGGGAAATAGCTGCGATTTTGCTGATCACGCGTCAGATATAGTTTCCTCCCTCTCGTATCACGTCATCTTTAGCGTAGCAGAGCGAACCGATTAATGAAATTAAAACTGCCGAAAGGGGGACAGCAGAACAAGGGAATGTGAAAAAAAAGAGAGTGAGCGGAATAAAAAAAACGCACCCAGTCCCCTCATCAACAACCTTAAAATGTCTGCGCCCACTTATAACCCCCTGCTTCTTCCAGAACACGATATTCTCTTCTCTCAGCGCAGCGCGGTCACCTGTCCCGCTCATGGTATTGAAGAGCAGATTACCAGTGAAGGCACTGTCGAAGACATCACAGAATTCGGGGATGTCACTCTCCCCGGCTTCAGAGATTGTGAATGTATAAGTCCCGACGCTCAGGATTTGTGGTGGAAGGTCGGATGTCGCCATGGTAGGTGGGGTGTCGCGGGCAGAGGAGTAAAAGCTACAGTTCACAGAGGTCTGAAATGCTCAAATAAATCACCCAGCTCAAAGCTTAAACAGCAATAAAATAGCAATAAAAGCAATTTAAAAGGCAGAACCCTAAATATATATATGCCCTCTAGATCCGCCATCCGGTCCAGCCGCCTGGTCGCTAAGAGGATCTTGCCACCCGCACTAAAGTATGACTCCCGGCCGACGCGCCAAGGCCTTCCCCACCTTCCTTTTTGGCATCACTTCGCCCGTTGTCCCGATACGTTCGCAGCGATAAGCTTCAAAACTTTACCTTCAACACCTGAAGTTCACTTTTCAACCTCGCCTTTCTTCTCCTTCTCTTCTGAATACCCGATCCGCTTCAGTAGTGTCTGCCCTCGAACCCTTCGCGATCCCTAGTGCCTAATTGGGCATATTCTTCGCATGCATCAGTTTCTCTTCAAATCTCGGTTACCATGTTTGATAGGCTAGCGGCTTTGGCATTTCGGGCCACCGCTTCTCAGAGCACACGTAAAAGACCCTTAGAGTCCTATTCTTTCCCCTATATCATATGCCCTATACAAAGAACTGCCGATGAGCAAGTGAAGCAAGCTACCTAGAAAGAACTGCAAGAGACATCGGCAATTGGTCTGTGCCTAATCTCCCATCTCTCTGTAATAATTTTATAAATGTAGCATACAGCGCAGGTGCGTTAGCAATAAAACAAGCACACTATTAGAAGTATATTATAATAAAGTATAGTATAGTATTTAAGTATAGTATTTAATAAAGTTTTTATATAAAGTGCTATTATGTTATAGTAATAAGTCTATTTATATACCCTTTATAGTAAGAAACCTACTATGTCTATTAGTAGTACTATTTATAATGTTAAGTCTTATATACTATTAGAATACCTCCCCTATGTCTATGTGCTTAACTTTAGTAGTACTAGAGAGAGAACGTTATTTAATTTAACTTAGTGTATTCTATTATTTAGATGTTGTCTACTTAAAGTAGCCTTATAACTATACTAGGGTATTACATGCTTCTTTAGAGAGGGTTTTCCATCCTATAGTACTAGGTAAGTCCTTAAAAGTGAATGAAGAGTGTTATAGATAGTAGATTGCAAAATCTAGACATAGTAGGAGCGTGCCTTTTATACCATTTTCAAGCTCGCCCTCGCTTACCCTTGCTCACCCTCGCTCACCCTCACCTTACTCACCTTCGCTAACCTAGGTACTAGATTATCTATGGCCATCTAAAGTCGCGGTGCATCACGTTTATCGCGTCTTAATACAAGACCCACTCCGTGCGTGTCGACGTAGCCGCCATTAGGTAGTTAAGGGGGACAACCAGATTATCGTGAGGCATCAAAAACTTGAGGGCAGCAACGCTCACCTGCTAGTCCAAATGGCACCGTCCTAAGTATTAATCCACTTCAAGCTTGAGATCGGTGGATTAGTAGTTGGGTGGGTGACCACCAGCGAATACCTACTGTTGTAGGTTTTTGCCTTTTTGTCGTCCTCCCCCTCATAGCTAGTTATTCATCCCTATATTCTGTCGTAGGAGAGAGACGTTTAAAGGGGGTATGGTTTGTATTTTGCAGTTTGTATTTTGTAAAGGAACACCTAAGTCAGTGAATATCTAGCTGCACTCCTCTCATAGCTATGTTTGATTATCCCCCTACTCATAGCAATTGTCCGACTACCCATCTCTCATAGCAACAGTCCTCCTACCCTCCTCTCTTAGCACCTATTTAGCCATTATCCTCTCACACAAGTTGTCCACTTACCCCCATCTCACGGCATATACAACCAAAACGGACCGGGACTACCTCTCAGGGGGGGGTTAGCACTTCTCACCCACCAAATATCCGATAGTGTCGTGGCTCACGACGTCCTTGGAGATGCCCTCCTTGACACATCCCAGCTTCGCCCCCGACCAGATATCCTCAACCTGATACGAGGTTCCGTCAAGCTGCGGCACCTCACTCCACTTGATCTCCCTCATCGCCGTCGCGGCCAGAGAATTAAATGCAAGTACCAACACCCCATTGCTGCCCACGCCACTCCAGTACTCCGCCGGGTTCGTAGCGTTGAACGTCCAGTCCACATTGACGCCCCATTTATATGGCATCGCAGGTTTTCCGTAGATGTCATCCTGATTGAAGGCAAGAAGATATTTATTCTTCAAGACCGCCACATTCGCCGCACTCAACTTGTCCAGCGCAGTCCCGATAACAAGCGGACTCTTCATCGCCGCCCACAGTGCAAAGTGACTGCGATTCTCCTCATCCGTCAAGACGCCGTTGCCGACCTCGAGCATGTCAGGGTCGCTGTGGCTCCAGTGATCGTTGTAGTTCATCAGGAACGAGTTCATATTGAGCAGCTGCGTGATGCGCGACCATTGGGGCGTGATGTCGGCGCTCATGCGCCATGTTGGAGCAATTGATGAACCCCAGTTTTGCACACTTGCCCGACCCCACTCACACAGACTGTAGAGAATTGTTCGGTTCTGCGCTTTCAAAGCGTCGCCCATGATGCGGTAGCGCTGGGTGGTGTTGGAAGTGCTCCAGTCATAGCCCTCGGGGGCAGTACGGCTGGTAACGGGGCAGGTCCCGTTGGTTAGGAGGGGAGAACTTCCATCAGGGATACAGCTGGCATATGTGTCTGTCCAGTTAGATGGATAGAAACAGTTGTCATATTTGAGGTAGTCGATGCCCCATTCGGCAAAAGTGGCTGCATCCACTTCCTCGTAGCCGATGGAGGCAGGGTAGCCCTCGCATGTATTGGTGCCCGCCGAGGAGTAGATTCCTATTTTGAGACCGAGGGCATGGATCTTGTCTGCGATGCCACTGATACCATCAGGAAACTTGGTGAGGTCGGGACGAATCCGGTGAGTAGTTTCGTCGCGGCCGTCTTTGATCGACCAGCAATCGTCGACTATGAGGTGTTAGAACTTTCCTGAAGCAAGAATATGAGAATTACTGTTAATATATTCATAACCGGCGTCTTTTAGACCGAGATTAACAACCTCGTTCGCTGCAGTCATGACCTTCGTCGCATCGATATTACACCCAAAGGCGTTCCAGGAGTTCCATCCTAACGTTGGGAGTTTGCCCTGAACACTATTAGCACTCGCCCTCACGGTAAAAGTTACAAGCATTGTTGCATATTGTCCGAACTTATGGCTCGTTCAGCTTGCACAGTTGCTAGAGCAGTAGGCACGTCTGCCAAGAAACCCAGTGTTGCGGGTAAAAGCATGATGTTCTATATACTGCGTGTCTGGATTGCTACTGAGGTGAGTGCTGACTCCAACACGCGCCAACAGTAGCGTAGCCCATCTCTTACATAGAAAACTAGACCCACCACGTCCACGTCGGCGCTCTTGACTGGAACGATGCAGTAGCTCGACCATTGTCATGCATTCAACCCCGGGCATCAAAAGAGGGAAAAACGGAGTATAACACGAGATTTCACAGAAGATCAGCATATCAGCAAGGTTATCCAGCATTGAGTTGGAAGCTCCATTCTCCACTTAAACGCGCCGATCTCAAGATGCGCCTTGAGGGTACGTTGCATGCCACTCAAGGAGCTACCCCACATGCCACATGCCACTTCTTGTTCCGAAGCAGCGGGCGCGCATAAAACTGCGGAGATCTTGCTTAACATAGGAAGGTTGCAGCCACGGCATTTAGTGTTATCAGGAGCCGTGGGTGCCATGACAGAAGGAGAGCGCGTAGCTGGAAGCTAAAGCATGTGTGGGGTATTGAGGTGCCATATGACGCGTTGAGCACAGACTTGAGGTTACTTACGATGGGGTCTTGGATTAGGGACGTGGCAAGGCTTGTTTTGAGCACAACTTGAGCATCGAGATGCATGCTCGCGATCTACGTAGTCGCGGCTGCTCCAGTCGTGGAGAGCCAGCAATGAAGTCCTTGGTTTTCGGGTAGAGAGACGAGAGAGAGAGACGGGGTTTCGGTGCAGAAATTTATTGACGAGTCAAACTATAAACTTGTTATTGCTCTTATATATATTGCTGTATCTGCGAGGGTAAAGTGACCAGATCAGGCTGTGTTTTGGTAAGGAATAGAGTTAGTCAAGACATACGTCGTCGTTCCTTCCTTGTTCGCGGGGTCCGGAGATCCATTTTAGGTTTAGTGCCACATTGAGGAGGGCGGCCGCTCTCATTTTGGAGAGAGACACATTAAGCAAAATCATGATATTCTTCATAGAAAGTGTTTAAATATTGAGAGAGTACGACATGAAAAAAGGGTATCTACATGTGAAGTGAAAATAAAAAACATATTGCGGCGAAGCCGTGTGTTTCATATCAGTCATAATCGTACTCAAATGTCCACCCATCTCCCCCAAACACAAACGCATTGGCGGTCATCCCCCAGATTACACAGACCAACCCGTCCCCTTTCTCCCTCGAGCGCCTCCCGCCTATCCATTACTCCTCATTACCCCCCATTACTCCCATTACTCCCCATTATCCCCCCCTACTCTCCGTTACCCCTATAGTGCCCTACATCGCCGCCTGCATTGAAGTCGGTGTTCGGTAGGTACTGCACATGTTCCAGAATCTGCGACAAATCGGTATCGATATTGCTCAAATCCACATCCCGCGTCGTGAAGGTCATATCGCCCGCCCCCAGTCCCTCCATGCCCAGACCATAGTAGCCAGTTACGCCCCAGCCCTGGTAGGGCATTTCGGTGATGGCGCCAAAGGGCGCCCCATAATCGTACCGCACAGGGCCGTCGTACAGCCCATGCGCCAAGTGCTGCGAGGGCCCTGTAGAAGCCTGGCTGTTCATCGTGTCGTAGGGGTTGGGAGCCATGCTTCTTCCATAGGGATTAGGCGACTGCTTTAGCTCAATGAGCATTGCAGCGTCTCTGTGACTATCGTCGATCATGTTATACTTTTGTGATGGTGGTGCCATGTTTTGCTGCATTGGTATATGCTGCTGCTGCTGTGGTGGAGAATAACCAATATTGTAGGGCGGATACGTAGCGGCTATATTAGTTGGTCTCGTGGATTCTGGGACGCTTGGGCGAATAGGATCATAAAACTTATGATGGGTCTGTCCTGTTGCGGGCGGCGGAGCTGGTGATGCAATGTCGCCAGGTGCTTGCGGAAACATCAAAGTTACGTTCGAGTTGGGAGAGTTCGTCGTTCCTGTCAATGCCCACCAGATAGGCTGATTTGTCCCACCATCCACCGTTGGCGACGCAGACCTTTCGGTCTTTGGGGACATACTCGGAGCCACGGATTTCATACTAGGAGACGGTTGTGCAAACGGAGGCGGAAGAGTTCGTTTCCAATCCTGTACGGGACCTGGGCGAACTTTCGTGCTTTCCATTTCCTCTGACGTGAAGGCCTCTGGGTCTGCAATGCCTATGGCTTTCTGGTCAAGGGCAGTCAATATGTATTTTGTTCCCGCCCAGTATGTTTCCAGTTGCTGAAGGGCTTTATAACAGCATTGGTAATCCTGGCTGGGGTTAGACTGAGGCTTCGCTTTGGTCTGTTTCGTATTGTGGTGCGAAGGTTCGCATTTTATATTAACATTTACAGGTGCTTTGCTGGAAGCTTTCGTATCCCTATGTGGGGTTCCTTCTCTAGAAGCAGGAGATGACGCCTTTTGGATGTTCGTTTCCATGAGGAATGCAGAAGCGGCAAAGTACATGGGCTGACTCGTAAAGGGGTTACCGACGAAGCACTTTGACTCGTTCGTATTTGCGAATGCTAGTATGTCTGCTATTGTCTTCGCCGATGACATACTTAACTTGCGATTGTCATTGGGTAGTAGCTGGGCGATTGCGCTACTCCATAGCTGAGGGCAGTACACAACCATGATGAGTGTATGGTACCAGAAGTGAAGTAGGATAAAGTTGGTTCCTTCGCCGGCCTTGTCATAATGTGAAAAATTTCCCAAATTGAACGCGAGTTTTTTGCCCAGTGATTCTTGCCATGCCGTCACCTCCATTGATATGTCTTCGAGGCCTTGCAATCTCCCTTCTGTCATGTCCTCCGTTCCTTTGATGCCATTCAAAAGATCCGATACTCTACCGTAGAGGTGTATAATCTGGATCAGAGCTGGCAGAGGTGCGGGCCAATCGCTCTTCGGCAGCATCGTGATGACAGGTAGCCCTAACTCAAAGTCTTCTCTCCGCATCGTCGCTGGTCTTCCTAGTCCAGATGAGATGAACCTGTCAAGTGTGAAAATGGCCCAAAGAGTGTCAATGCGTTCCTGCTCGGATGCCTTTTGCTCGATATCTGCGTCTGGGTGACCATCAGACTGGCGCTGGTTGAAGTCATTGTGGATTGGAGAATAATTAGGCAGTCGGCTGCCTTGGATGCGGATCCCATCTAATTTTTCTAGTCCAAGGTCAGATGCCATACGTATTGCACATCCAGTGTACATCCACAAGGCGCTATCCTTGTTGTCGCCAAAAGCCTCGTACGCGAGCAGTAGACACGCTTGCAAAGCTTCCACTGTGGGGCATAAGAAGGTGTCTGTGACGACGGCTTTAGCACGCTGCGCAAATGCTTGGCCATATTCTGACTTGAGGCGTTTTGGGCCAAAAGAGCCAACTAGCTGTGAGTCTTCCGAGAACCGTGCAGATAGAGAGCATATCGCATCAACGAGTATTGGCGCTAAGTGCTTATCATCCATCATTCGTAGCACCTTATCTTTGCGTAGAAATGGAAAGTTGCATCCGAGATGTACAAAAAAGATCTTGACGAGGTGCTTTATCAATGATGGAACTGGCTCTGAATTGCTAATGTCATATAATGGCAGCCCAAGATCGTTCCGTGGCTCTCCAATAGACATTGAGGAGCGACGTGGATTTGGGAATTTTTGGTCTCCTCCAGGGCTATAAGAGTTTGATAGTGGCGAAGCTATTATGATTAGTATATACGAGGTTGGTAATGGGCAAGGTACTAACCAGACGACAGCGACGTAGGACCTATTTTACGGCCAGGATGACCAACAGACACTACCATCTGTTTAAATCCCCGCACGATGGCCGTTGGGCCGAACCAACGGAAATATGGGACTCGGCGATTCAGGGTCTGGGAGCTTTGGCCATCGTCAGTGTATGCTGTATTGTCACCAGCGGCACCTGGTGACTGGCCGCCATAGCCAACTGATTCCTCGGAAATCCGATGTTCTTCGGAGAGGACTCTATGAAGCTTCGTATCAACTCGCCGGGCCGTGGGGGAAGGAAGCTTCGGCTTGATGTCTTCGTGTATGATGTCCTCTTCGTCGTCGTCGGCATCGTCGACAGCGAATTTTTTGCTATCCGGGTTCTTTCCTCCACCCGGGTTCAATGGAGCTTCATATCCCAAGCATGCGTGCCGGTTTTCTTTGCACGTCGAGCATTCTGGGCGCTTTCCGTCGCATCGTATCTTTCGCTTGCGACACGTCTGGCATCTACGTGTAACATATACATTAGCACAGTTCCTTTCCAAAGCACGAAAGACGTCGAGGGTTGTACGATGTAAGAAGGCGAATGAAGAAGACCAAGTGAAGGCAACATACGCGGCATCGACCCTCCTCCTCTTCGCCGGTGGGCGACCCTCGTTGTTCACGAATCGAATCTGCTTCGGAGTTGGGAGCACCACGGTCGACATCTTACCGGCGCCTCTGCCAGCGGACCACAAGCTCATTCTTCATGAGGAGCCAGGGAGAGAGCTGGATAAACTTGCAGGGCTGAGCGTGAGCGGGGCAGAGTCGCATCTCATCTCCAGTTGCACGTTTCTATGGTCATGTTATGCTGACACGACAGATCCGGCGGCTGTCCGTGTCGAATCTGAGGGTGGTTGGAAGGTGGAAGGGAAGCCTGGAAAGGCTGGGATAAGATCGCTTGTCGCAAGCAAGAGCAAGTGTAAAGTCAGCAGCAGTCTGGAGCTGTGTTGGCGCAGTGCATGGTAGATTTGGGGTAGATTGGGTAGATTGGTAGATTAGAAAGCCACAGTGTGGTAGCGTTACTTTGGTAGTGGGCGGGCGGACAGACGGGAGCGGAGCGGGGGGAACTAACACTGAGCTCCAAGTGGGGATCAGTGGACACGACAAGTCCCCTCCCCCATAAGCGCTAGGGGACTACGGAGACGAGCTTAAATACATTGTCTCGAGAGCCACGTCTTCAAAACATTCCGTCCACTAAAACTTTCTCAACTTAGCGCCACGACTCCTACCACATCAACACAACAACAACAAGGTGAGGCTTCGGAAACTCAGAGAGGTCCGAAGGGAAGTACTGTACAGTTCTATCTGTACCTTCATCGCCCCGGAGATCCCATCCATCTGTGCCTCCTCCAACCAAATTCACGGCCCTTTAAATAGTGCAGCGCATATCGTGCTATTCCCTCCAGGATCATTATATGAGGGATGCAGCCACGTCCCAGAATGGACTCTCTCCTAGTGGGCCAGACGACGTTTGTTTGCCATGGTCATGATGTTTTAACTGCCGAACAAAACTGCCTGTGTTCCTTTGGATCTGATCACCGTGGCGTCCTTCGATGATTGACAGTGACTTTGACGGGTGACTAGCTAGTACTCTAGCCGCTGCTTGACTGTGATAGTGGACAGTAGTGGATGATCACAGTTGGGGGAATTGTTTGTCTCAGATATCAAGCCACGAACCCTGCATCTCTGGCGGAGACTAAGGAGAGATGTGCGAGGGAGGGTAAGCTCGATGATTGAAAATAGCGCTCTTTCCTCAACTATGGGCCTATTAAATGAATTTGCACAACCGGGACCAACATCACACCCCTGTCCTTGGGAAGCCTCATCACTGTGTGCAGTCCAGTATTGCACAAGTACAGTACCGAATACCTCTCTTGTCGTGCCTTGATTCCTTCAGTTTTCATAGATATTCGCGTCAAACTCGCGGAACCTGTCTCGTCCTTCGGCGTCTTTGTTAACCCAG
This sequence comes from Pseudogymnoascus verrucosus, assembly GCF_001662655.1. Classification (NCBI taxonomy): domain Eukaryota; kingdom Fungi; phylum Ascomycota; class Leotiomycetes; order Thelebolales; family Thelebolaceae; genus Pseudogymnoascus; species Pseudogymnoascus verrucosus. The sequence continues at coordinate 1,129,774 of NW_017263652.1, forward strand.
ACGCTAACACTGGTACCCGGGCAAACAAAGTTGCCACAGCCGTCATCCTCAATGACCACTTCTCTGTCTGACCATCCAAGCACATCGGTCCAGACTTCGCCTGCATGCATTTCTCCAACATGCATCCGCTTCTCACCGGGCCCCGCATTGCTGAGGACCGTCGCGCAGCCGAACCGCCTATCCCATGTACCATATCGTACCCATCCTATGCATGTTGGGAAGTCGAAGTAGTCCTGTTGCAACCCGTAGGCATACAGCTTGCGGGCCAACGTGAGGGCCGATAGAGCCCCCCCGCAGGACGGCGGAAATGTTTGCTTGTCCCCGGCCGGGTCCATGCCGTAGAGATCGCCCCAGAAGACGCAAGGGTACCCGTCGTATCGAAGCAAGATGAGGGAGTACGCAAGGGGCTTAAAGAATGGCTCGATGGCGGCTTCTAAGGCTTGATAAGGTTGGGTGTCGTGATTCATCACAAGCGTCTACTCGAGTAAGTAGCTGTTTGTTTTGTCATAGTTCGTGATGATTGGAGTACTTACCACAGCGTTGATTGGCTCTTTTTGCACCAATGATCCGTCGAACACTTTTCTCAAGTCGGCTTCTGGAGTCTTGCTCATCTCCGAGAAATTGTGTACGAGGGGCGCATCAAACAGCGAGAATTTCGTCCCCATTCGCAGAAGATATTCACTCATATCATCCAAGCTGTCCTTCCAGAACTCCCCCACAAAAAACCAACCATCTCCTCTAACCTCGTCCATCTTTATAATAAACTCTCGTAGAAAGTCTTCACTGAAGTGCTTCACAGCGTCGAAGCGAATACCGGAGATATCGACTTCCTTGCTCAACCACTTACCCCAGTTTATCACGTCTTCTCTCACTTCCGGGTGGTCGTAGTCGAGGTCAGCGAACATTAGGTAGTCATAGTTTCCCCTCTCATCATCGACGCTCTCCGCCCAATCCTTGGTGTCGTCGCCGAGAATCTTATAAATGGCCGTCTTCTTGGTCTTCGCGTCATAATCAATTCCGCTAAAGTGATACCAATGATACTTCTGGGCGCTGTACTTTTCGCCACGGCCAAGAAAATCAAACCCAACCCAAGCGTCGATTTCATAGGGCTCTGAGACTTTTTGGGTGCGGTCCTCGTTATCGACCTCCTCTGCACGGCACATCTCCTTATGATCGGCAGCTGCCTTATGGTTGAGCACCGCATCCCAATAAATGCCAGCGCCTACCTCCTTGGCCTTAGCCGTCAGGGATAGTAGCTCTTCTTTTGTGCCCCACTTTGTGCTTTTGCCTCCCTTCTGGTCGAATTCGCCTAGGTCATACAGGTCGTAGATGTCGTAGCCATTTCCACTCGGAGAGGACGCCTTGCATCCGGGAGGGATCCAGAAGTTGTCGATGCCAAAAGCCTTAAGCTGGGGCAACTGGGACTCGATGCGCTTCCAGTGCTTCTGGTCATCGGGGACGTACCACTCGAAGGCTTGCATCATGGTCATGTTCTCAGGTGTGGGCGCCTGTTCGCCATTGTCTCCTCCCATCTGTATGGGTTGTTTGTTAGCTATTGTGAGGTGTAATTGCAGCTGTCTCTACTATACAAGAACAGCAGGGGAATTTGCATACCGTGAATATGTGAGGCTCAGAAACTGAGTGGTGGCGAGGTGACGGGTAGGTTAGATGCCAGGAATGATTTTCAAGGAGGACAGAAACAGAAATAGGAAAAAAACTGTAGATAAATATAGCAAAAAACCCCTGGGAAGAACGTGATCTGTTCTGAATGCTTATAGGGCCTCTCCTGCCTTGATTTATCTCAAAATTACTATTCCCCTGGTGGAAGGGACTTCTAGACCGCAACCAAGTATGGCAAATGACGTATTGCTAGAAAAGCACTCGTAGGACACCAGGCACAGGATTAGATAAGGCAATTAATGCCCCTTATTTGTAGTCATAGAAGGTGCGTGAATAACTGCATGATATATTCCCATCCAAATGTCTACTATTCACAAATTCCGATCTTAAAAATGAGATATCTCTGTTCAGAGGCTCATAGGCATTTTTTGGAAATGCAGGTTCTGGACCCTTGGACTGGAATAACGCACGGACCTATCGAGAACCCTGTTTGATAACCAGAACGTGGTGACAGTCCAATGGGGTGCACGGACAATTTTGGTTGCTGTGCCATCCTGTCGGCATGTCAACAAATGTCCCCCATCCCCGGATGCAATCTTCGTTGACATGGAGGCCACATTTATTGAATCTCTGATCACAATTTTTCCTCCCTTTGACACGAATACACGATTATATATGATTGCAATATCCTGAAATCTTTCTCGCGAACTCCATATTGTATTTGCCATCTGCAAGTGGGGTTGCTACACCCTCAGAGACTCACATTCCAACGGTTGTTCCACCAGCAATTTTGCTGTAACCATCAGCAATGGCAAAGCCTACACCTTCCGACGACGACTTTGGAATCCATGTCGACGGCTCCTGTCTCACCGATTCGACAGACCTGCACGCATCTCCAAAGAGGAATGTCTCCGACCAAACAGTTATCCACCACGACGAAGTCCACGAGAAGACCGAACAGGACGAGCATACAGAAGCACTCATCCATGCCGCTGCACGAGCAATTATTACGAGCATCGAGCAAGATGCATATGACAAACATGCTGGTTCTGTCATAAGCGACCTGAGCTACAGTGGCGTCGATGGATCGGATAACTGCTATACTGAAGGATCGAATTTAACATATGGAGAGGAGGCGGAGATGAGCTACGGAGAGGGAACCGAGATGAGCTATGAGGGCGACCAGGAAAATTCATACAATGAAGACATTCATGGCGACCCCTACGATGGCTCTGGTAGCTCACACCATGAAGACGACGTCTTCAGCCACGGCAGGAGAAGCTCCGGCGGGAGTCTCAATTCAAGTGACGAACAAAACACAGATGAAGAGAGGCGGTACCAGCTTACAAAGTCCGACAACAAAGCCGCACAAGCGGAGAACAGATTCGTGCAGCATGATGAACAGGAGAAGGAGTTGGACAATGAAATGAACAACATACCTGAAACAATATCTCGAATTCCCAGCATGGCCTCAAACGCCTACTCTATGCTACCGGAGCCGCTATCTTTCTCCTCCGTAACTTCGCCTCACACGCCCAGCAAAGTCCTCAACCGCCCTCCTTTCAGGACCCCAAGCTCAGTACGGGCAATGCAAATGTCCAGCCCGACACCCTCAGTCTTTTCCGGCTCACCGACGTCACGCAAGAGGGTGAATAGCTCGCGCATATCCACGCCAAACAGACTCCAGTCTTCGCTCACGAAGCACAGGACTCCCACCAAATTTAAAGCAAAGGAAGAGCATCCCTTAGTTCTCTTACACGTCACTGTCCTCCCATTACACTGGCAGCATGCCCAGATAATGGACACAGCGCCACCAGACGTGCTATCGAAAGACCTTCTAGCTGTGCGAGAGAGCTGGAAGCTGCTCCAAGACAAACTTGGCGATACCGTGTTTGAACGGGGCGTCCTACTTCCCCACCCTCAAGATTCATATGAGACTCTCGAAGAGAGACTCTGCGCTGCACTGGAGCTTCCCATGCGTCCCCGTGCCAAGATCCTCGCTTGCGGACACTACGTCGGGCCCTCCACATCCTTCTCTGACAGCGAGCTGTCCTCGTCTGACTCTTCTGATTCCGAGGATCTGGACTCGGAAGTGTCCACCAAGTCTCTGTGGTGCGACATCTGCTGCCGCGATGTCCGTTTCGGGAAGTTCGATTCAATGCCAGGGAGGCAGAAGAAGAGCTTCAAGGTCAAGCTGTTTGCGTCGAATGGGCTTATGGGAGCTGGTGCCTGGGCAGCGTGTTGGAGGGAAATGGAGAGGGTGGATGTGGAGATTACGCCGTGGGTTGAGGCCGCTGCCGCGAAGGAGATCAATGAGTTGACAGAAACGGTCATGGCGCATCAAGCCTCTGACGAGGGACATTTTGAAGAGGTTCACCACAGTATTATGGAGGAGCCGGTGCCTTCTGTTAAGATTGAAGCTCCAGAGGAGGAAAGCCATGCCGACTTTGCCGACATTGCGAGGAGTGAAAGGGACGCGATGCGATTGAGAGAAATATATGGTGAACAACCATCTCAAGCACCAGAGCAAGGTCCCCACCCTCAACAACATGATCCTCACCCGCAGCACGATCCCCATCCTCAGCACGAAAGTCCTTCAAGCAGACGCCCAACTGCTCGACATCAGCAGGACGAATCCTTCGTCACTCTCCTTGTGGCTGCCGCCAAAGTGCTCGTGCAAGACAAGAAGAACGTCATGATTTTCCTTCTCAGTCTAGTCGTCCTGCTGCTTGCCGTTAGGCCTGGAGGAGCACCACCGGTAAACAGCTTTCAGATGCAGGAGCTGGCAATGCAGAGGTTTGAGCAGGAGGCGGCGGCTCGCATGGCTGCTAATGTTGTGCAGCCGGTCGTGCAGATGGTTGCAAAGGTGGAACAACAGGAAATACACGCCCTAGAGCAGGCTCCGGTGCAAGTCGTGGCTCGGGCTGAAGTTGTGGAGGAGAAGAGGCAGGTTCCTGTTCAGGTTCCCGTTCAGGTCCCCGTTCAGGTCCCTGTGCAGGAGGCGGCATACATTGAGGTTGAAGAAGCGGAGCCTGAGGTCCCTGCCCCAGCAGCTGTTCCAGAACAACAAGCTGTCGACGCGGTGCCGGAAATCGAGGAAGAAGCGGTCGTTGAAGTGGCAGAACCGGTACAGGAGGAGCCTTTGGCCTCTTCAATTGCTGAAGAAACTGAAGAATCCGGCCCTACCCCTCAGGTAGAGGCAACTGAGGAAGCTTCTACTTCTACAGAAGCTTTGGAGGACGCAGTGGACTCTGAGCCTGCTATCGAAGCTGAGGCTGTCGAGGCAGTTGAAGAAGCCGAGCCTTCCTCAGCTGCCTCAGTGGAAGCTGTGGAGTCCATCGAGCCTGTCGTCGAGGTCGAAGCAGTTGAGACTGAGCCAGCTGAGGTCGAACCAGCCGAGTCGGAACCTGTACTATCAGAAACTGAGACTGTCCAGCCCGTTGCCGAAGCTGTCGAGGAGCCTCAAGAATGAGTGCTAGGAGACGAAATGGGGATTAAAGTTTATTATTTGTGTTGAAACTGGGTATCATTTGATAGTGAGCGAGCTAGCGAGCGGGCGATTTGAAGGATTGGATTTGGCTTTTATGTTTACGATGTTAAGAAGGCAGCGAGTTTGGGTACTAGGTTGTTGTCTCGTTCCCGCAAAGGTCGGGGGTGAAAGTCAGTATAAGGAGGGAGGAGTGGATGGGATGAAGATATATGTGAAGGGGATTGGACTTGAGATGCCTGTTAGGGCTTTAGTAGAATAGTCATATTCGAATCTATACTCTAACATGAGACCATACTGTGCCACTTATTTGATTGACATGTCTTTAATTTTCAGCTCTATATATGGCAGGAACGTTTATCAAGCAACGGCTCAGTCGCAGCTTCCTTAGGAATTTGAAGCCTTAAATATGGAATGAACGATTATCAAGCAGATCCAGACGCAGCTTCCCAGCACTCTCAAGTCTTATATATGGCAAGAACGATTACCAAGCAAAGACTCAGCCGTAGCTTCCTTGAAACTTTCAGACTTTATATGATGTTATATATAGCAAGAACGACTACCAAGCAAACTCAGTCGCGGCTTCCTTGAGACTTTTAGGCCTTATATAGGGAAAGAACGATTACCAAATAGACTCAATCGCAGCTTCCTCAGGACTTTAAAGCTTCATATATGGAAGGAACGATTACCAAGCAAACCCAGTCGCAGCTTCCCTAAAAATTATATCTTTATATATGGAAGGAACGATTGTCAAGCAGACTCAATCGCAGCTTCCTCAGAACTTCCGAGTCTTATATACGGAAGGAATGATTATCAAGCAAACTCAGTCGCAGCTTCCCCAGGTCTTATATTTTAATATACGGAAGGAACCATTACCAAGCAAAACCTCAATCGCAGCTTCCTTAGAACGTTGAAGCCTACTATAGGGAAGGAACGACTATTAAGCAAGACCACAGTCGCACCTTGCTTGGAGAATGGGCTTCAATTCGTTAAATTCGCAAACCGATCGCTTCAGGTCACATGATGCTAATGATACACAGTGTGAAGTCCATGGTATATGTATTGACTTGTATATTGTGATTGTCATGTAGTTCTGGGTTCAGTCGGACTTCCTACTCTATGGCCAACCGGCTTTCTGCCTCCAGATAGTCTAGCAGTAGCCAAAGCCTTGAAATTTCAACCACAGAAACCATTCAGCCAGTAGCCTAGGTTCCAAATGCCCTTCCTCTAGCCCCGTTGTTGGTGACTGGGCCTCATCACCAAGGCAGATCGCGTCGTCCTTGGATCGACTCTGTACGTTCTGAACGTACACACAACAGCAGCGGTACCACTGTCGATAGAATTGCGTTTGTAACATCTCCTCGTACGCCATTCACCTCACACCACGAGCCCTGCCTCTCGTACTCGCAACACCTCCCCTCCCAATACCCGACCCCCTTTGCGACGCCGTCCTCCCAAGCCCGGACGCCGGCCTCTGACCCCCCACCGACGACCCCGTCACACTCCCTCTCAACCCCCTCCCCCTCCCCCTCGTAACTCTCCCCCTCGTCGTCCCCCCCGCCAACCTAACCCTCTCCTCCTCCTCCGCCTTCGCCCTGGCCTCCTCCCTCCGTCTCGCCTCCTCCGCCGCCCTCCTCTCCGCCGCCTGCGCCCTCATCACAACCTCATTCTCCGCATCCACCAGATCCTGACTCGCGCCCTTCCAATTCGGATCCAGCAGCAGCCGTTGATTATGTTCCGTCTGTCCCAGCATGCGCGTCCATGTATTCAGCAGCGTCGACGCAGATGTCACGGTCGTGGACACGGTGCCCATGCTCCCCCGCGCACTCTCGAGCGACGCGATCACACCCTCGATCGCGGCATTTGTGTCTTGTAACGAGGCGAGCTCGCGCTGCAAGGTCGCTGTGCGTGCGGCTTCGGCGTCGTAGCGGGATTCGCGGGGGGCTTCTGTTGTAGCTGCTGCCGCGGCGGCGGGTTTGGAGTAGGAGGAGGCGCGGGGGGAGCGTGAGGGCGACGCGAAGAGGTCTTCCTCTGTGTCGGAGATGTCGAGCTTCTCGGGGGCGGGAGGTGCCATTGTGTTTTTTCGTCGATTGATGTGGGTTGGAGGGGTAATGATGGTACTTGTATACAACTTTGACGCGTGTATTTATGGAATCTGATCTGTTTGACGCGTCGTGGGGATTGGGGAACTGGACCCGTCTTCAGCCCTGTTGACCGTTGTGTACCGCTGTGGTGGAGAGGGGGGGCGTACTTTAGGTGTACGCACGGGCCTTGTTCAGCCTCCTCTATTTGGTCGCTTAGTGGGGAATTTCAATGTCCCAGCCTCCTCATTGTGTGTAGTTGGGACAACCACATCCCCAAACCCCCATCCCCCCCATTTATACACAACATCACCACATAACTTTTGCGCAAATCCACCATAATACATAAACAATGCTAAGGACTCTTTATTGTTCGACTATTATTGGAAGTTATTGAATCTATTCTTCTGATATCCTATTGCGCCAGCTCAATTATTGGGTTCTGCGTAATTAGCGACACACTACTACCAACCAAAACAACACACGACCAAAGCTCAATTCTCTGTAACTCTGTTTGAGGCTTCAACTTTGCGACCACAACAAACCCCCAACCACAACTCCTACAACTAAGAAATCAATTGCAACCCTCTTATATATACAGCTGCTTTGTTTCTGCTGGACAGATTGGCTATTTACTCAGTCTCCGTGCTGGCCACAGAATTGCCAGAAGGCGAACGCGAACAAACCTACAAACCACAAACGAAGCCTTTGTTTGTCAACATGGCAGGCGCGGCGGCTACAACTCCTCCTCCCACTTCGCGGGTTAGGATTCCTCCAACACCGCGACTCGGATTAGAAGACGACTACCAACCTTACGCGCGAAGGAAGTCAACTCGCGTCGCATCGCAACGTGAGAGCTCGGCACAGACACCGCCTCCAGCTTCCAACCACAACCTTCGTTCCGCAAACTCCTCTCCTCAGTCATCATCTAAGCGCACCGCTTCTGGGTCTTCCAACATTACACCTCCCTCCACCATTTCACGCAAGCGAGCAAACAAACCCACACTTCTGGGCGAAGACCAAGTTTCCTCCCAAACAACAAGAGGTGCCAGTTCTCCCCAGGGCTTCTACTCCTCCATCGGCACAAGGAACGGGATGCTTCCAACTCCAGCAAAGACGCCGCAGAAGCGCGCAGAAACCAAAACCTCAACGATCACATCGATCGCCAGAAACCTCTTCCCAGTCCGCCACGAAACTGTTGAGCAAGCGATGCCATCTCCCAAGAGGCGCGGCAAGAAGTACAAAGGGTTTTCCCTTGACGGATATGGCGAAGATGAGGATGAATCGATTGCCATCTTTACGGATTCCAAGGAACGCCTTCCAGAGGTTGACGAGAGCCTGGGCAACCCTTTCTATGGACCGGAAGTGGTCAGAGCTGATGACCTATCGAAACGTGGAAGCAAGCGCAGAAGAAACCCACCACGCGAGTCCAACGGCGCTGAGGAAGAGGCTCAAGACGAAGAGCGCAAAGATGGCCTCGTATATGTATTGTGAGTAGATCGATCTAAAATTCACTGAAGTCCCACTAACACACCTTTAGCCGTGGCAAGAAAATCTTCCGCAGATTCAGCGACCTGGATGAGACAGGATCGCGTCCTTCTGCTGCCGATGAAGTTGAGGATGAGATTGATGTTACCGTTCCCTCCAGACTTCGTGGTCCTCTTACTCGATCTTCCATGAAGCCTCGTCTTCTGTTCCCCACCCAAAAGCAACTCGATGAGAGGAACAGCCAGTACAGCGAAGCTGATGAGGAAGCCGACACCGACATCGAGGAGGACAACGAAGTCACTACTCCATCCCTTCACACAGAGAAGGTCGCAACTCCACGTGCTCCAAGATTTGCACCTGTCTCGCCGCCAAGCACCGTGGCTCGAACGACTCGCTCCAAGAAGTTGTCCTCAGACGATGACATGGCCGGGGCAAGCTTTTCCAGCTTGGGATCTGCATCTCCATTTGAGAGCTGGCAGCGCACCAAACCCAAGGGCCAAAAGAGGGGCAGTGACGCCGTGTCCGCTTTCGACACCGGAAATCACAAGCGTGTCCGTGGCTAAATCTTTCTTTGCAAGGCCTGGATCTATCTGCATGCAATAAGGCAGCTTTTTTTGTATCCAGGTTCAAGCCTTGGCCGCATTTCCGAGCCGGCTCTTCTTTTATCGCGCAGTCATCACTGGCGCTTGGACATGATGTCCTTTTTTTCCTGTTTGTATAACGACGATGCATTGACCGCGACTCTCTTTTTCAACTAATACCAACCTGATACATCACGGCACGACACTCATGGCTTTACACACAATGGCGCAACGAAATCTTTTCTGGTCTGGGATGCATTAGGCAGGGCACATGGGGTGGGAATACATGGGGGTGAGAATATGAAGTAGGACGAGTCAATAGGGGTTCAATGTAGCATGGACTGGGGGGAAAGAAGCCAGATGATGGTTACTGGTTGATGGATAATGTAGACTAGAATGACTGCGCCAATAAAAGAGCGAATTCATATATGAGTGGTCCTTGAATATCCCTTAGTGATGATACCCGCCACTAAAATTACCCTCCTGATATTGTCGTACGTGTGTTTCTTACTACTAAGATCGAGGTTGGAACATACAAAAGATTCGAAATCGACCTCAAATTCACATTCATCTCGTACGGTCATGATATTCCAGCATAGTTCACGCAGGATATGAACCGGGTCGTCACATGCTGTGATATGTCAGTCTGGTCGGCATCCTTGGTCTGGGTACTGCTGGGCTGCTTGGTGCTTGGCTACCGCAACAACTGCCCAATGTCAGCGCTGCGATGTCAGTAATCCAAGCCCTATTCCAATGAGGAAAAGCAAGATATTTTGCCCTTACCGGAAGCTATGGCTTGGTTTCTTTCCCAGCGGCTTTTGAGACGCCAGTTGAATGATGGCATCTCCCACGTGATTGTTGGCGCCAAGCAGTTTTGAGAAAAAGGTTCCGACAAGGGTCTTTCGCTAGTCTATACCCGCCACTGGTCCCTGGATGCCGTGATAGAGCGACTCAGGAACTCAACCATCCGTACAAAATTTGCAACACAAAATATACTCGAAAGCTTCTCTATTTTGCCGGACCAAATAGCTTATCCTCAAGGAACCCAGAATCCGCAAATATGCATATCCTAGTAGGTTTCCCCCCCTTCCAATTCTTCTCATCCATTACCGAGTGAGGGGTCGCTGATAACCCCGCCAGGTAGTCAACGACGACGGACCCCCCAGCAACCAAAGCTCCCCCTACGTCCACTCCCTCGTCAACAACCTCGTCGAAGCCGGCCATGTCGTCTCCGTCATCCTCCCCCGCGAACAGCGCAGCTGGATCGGCAAAGCGCACATCATCGGCCAGACCGTGAAGCCGACGTATTTCCGCCCCGGCACCCTCCACGAAGACGACGGCGTGACTTCGAAGCGCCCCTCGCCCGCAGGCGACGACTGGGTCCTCGTCGATGGCACACCCGCGAGTTGCGTCCAGATCGGTCTGTACTACTTCTTCCAGGAGCGCGGGCCAGTGGACCTCGTTCTCAGCGGGCCGAACTACGGACGTAATACTACAGCGTGCTTTGCGTTGAGCTCGGGGACGCTGGGAGGAGCGCTTGAGGCGGCGGTTTGTAAGCGGAAGGCGATTGCGCTGAGTTATGCGTTCCTGACAAGGGAGCACGACCCGAAGATTATTGCGGGTGCGTCGAGGTTGAGCGTTAAGATCGTGGAGCACCTCGTGGCAAACTGGGATGCGAATACCGATGTGTATACGGTGAATGTGCCGCTTGTGCCGGATGTGGAGAACAAGAAGATCTTCTGGACGGAGATGCTGCAGAATTACTGGGGGCCGGGTAGCTGCTTTGAGGCTGTTGAAGATACCGAGGATGCGGGTGAGGAGGAGCACAGGATTAGGGAAGGAGAGGCCGAGCAGAAGGATGGTGATGCGAAGGCGCCGATACCGCATCAGCATAGGAACTTCAAATGGTCACCGAGGTTTACGGACGTCTACAAGAGTGTGGAGGATGCGCCACCTGGAAATGACGGGTGGGTAGTCAAGGAGGGATTCACGAGGTAAGTCTTAACCCATTCCCCGACCTTTGAATTCTATATCTGACAAAATCACAGCGTGACACCACTGAAAGCAAACTTCATGCACGCGACGGGCAAGCAACAAGGCGAGATTACGTTGTGAGTACGATGGCATTACTTAGCGGGCTGAAATGGGAAAAGGCATAGAGCATTAGACCTCGTGTTAGACCAATATAAGCAGATTTTGATTCCCTTTGCAATTGCTTTCTCCCTCGCGCGCTTTACATTGACTTCTGTTTTTCTCCGCTCAGAACATCCGAAAATCCAGACCCAGTCTCACTACCACAGAGCATGCAAGATCTCTCCCTCGCCGCCCCTGCAGCGGGCATCAAGCATTTCAACGCCCTCATCGACTACGGCGACACCTACGTGCAACCCCTCATTCTTGCGGCTCTCTCGAAACTCCTACCAAAAGACTCATACACCCTCATTACGCCAGACTCCATCCCTACCAACTCCACGTCTCCCACCCTCCACATCCAGCAATACGAAGAACTCCCCTTCGACACCCTCCTCTCCCAACCCACCACCACCCTCGCAAACGCCTACATCATCCGCAAAGCCCTAATCCGGAAACACTACCTCTCCGCCACCGCGCACGCCTGGGGCACCAAGAACCCCTCCACCGCGCTCGCAAAACACATCACCCCCACCGTGCACTTCGAAGTCGACTACGCCGAGTTCCTCGACGACGCGCTCGTCGAATGCTTCGAACTCCACGAGATGTTCGCGCGTAACGCCGACAAAAAAGAGAGCGAGCGGGAATGGTGGATCCTCAAACCCGGCATGTCCGATCGCGGCCAAGGAATCCGCCTCTTCGACTCAGAAGAGACCCTCCAAGGCATCTTCGACGAGTGGGAAGCTGAGCGTCCCGACTCCGATGACGAGGAGGAGGATGATGAGGACGCGAATATGCATGATGGGGGGGATTACATCATGACCTCCCAACTCCGCCACTTCATCACGCAGCCGTACATTCACCCCCCTCTCCTCCTCCAAGACAACCCCCATAAATTCCATATCCGCACTTACGTCCTCGCCGTTGGCGCACTGACAGTCTACGTCTACCGCCCCATGCTCGCTCTCTTCGCCGGAACCCCCTATACCGCCCCCGCCGCCCAGCCCGACCTGCGTGCACACCTGACCAACACCTGTCTCCAAGACGGATCGCGCGACGGGTCCGTAGCCGCGTTCTGGGAGCTTGGTGCTAGTCAGCCCGGGTTGCCTGTTACATGGCAGGAAGATGTCTTCGCGCAGATCTGCGAGGTGACGGGGGAGTTGTTTGAGGGGGCTGCGAGGACGATGGGGACGCATTTTCAGGCGCTGCCGAATGCGTTTGAGGTCTTTGGAGTGGATTTTGTGGTTGATAAGAAGGGGGAAGTGTGGTTGTTGGAGGTTAATGCGTTTCCGGATTTTGGGCAGACGGGGGAGGCGCATGCGGATGTGGTGGAGGGGTTGTGGGAGGGGGTGGTGGATGTGGCGGTTAAGCCGTTTTTTGGGGGGGTGCCGAAGGGGGGGGAGGGGGGAATGGTGGAGGTTAGGAAGATTGATTTGGGAAGGCGGTAGGGGGGGTTGGATCTGTTGAGGCGTTGTGGTATGTTTTTGGATATATTTAAAGCTGGATAGGGCGTAATAATTGGATTTAAGGTGTTGATATCTATTACGAGCTTTACCCCTTTGAACTATATTTATAACAGTCTATTTACATCCTTAGCCACAGATTTAAAGGTATGCTGTGAAGGATTTAAGAAAAGCTCAGAAGGATAGAAGGGCCGACTATAAGTTGAGTCATAACAATATCGAAGGAGTGTTGGCAGGCAGTTTAACAGATTCTGCCCCTTTAATGTCAATGTTTCGTGTAGCTTTAAGTGAACTCACTGAATATCAGAAAGCACAGGCAGCAGCGGCATGGTGAAACACGATTCAATTGACGATATCATGATAAAGATTGGCAACTGTGTCGACAGGACATCTCTGAAGATGTTGGAAGAACGGCCACTTGCAATCCTTCTAGGGCAGTTAGCAATATCGAGCCAACATCGAGCCACCATCTCGCAGCTTCTCGTTGACGCAGCTTGTTGCCGCCGAAGCTTCTTGTTGCCATGAACTTCTTGTCACCGCAGTTTTGTGCCACCTCTCACAACGACCAACCCTCGTTTACGCACCCACAGCCAGCAATACCAGGCTTTCCAGACACAAATATAGCAAGACAGATAGCACAGTCTGTTTCTGAAGACCCCGTTTATTTATAGTCGCCCCCTCCTACACCCCTGATTCCTTGTCATGACCCCTCCCCTCCCGGCCGCCCCCAAACCCCGTCGGCTGAACCAAAGATATTCCGGGAAATATTTTGAGGGAAAATGTGAACTGTGCCTTTACCGCCGTCTCCATGTCATTAATGTTGGGATATCTCGGAGGGGTCTAGTTGACAAGATCTATAGCCAGTTGATGTAGATCCCACGACGTCAAAGGAAGAGTTGTGCCTCCCATAAGATCTGAAAGGAACCGACTAAGGCGAGGATATTCCGTGGTGGGCTGTGCTGTGTCATATCGAGGCGCTTTTCTGTATCGACGACGAAACACTGATACCTTCGGGCTAGTTGTGCAGGAGGTAGAAAAGAAGCAAATACGCCGGGTTCATTTACTCGTTGAAGCTATTAGATATGAGGCGATCGTACAACCCAGAAACTTATAACTACAGGCGAAGCCATCTGTAATTCCTGTCTCCCGCCGCTTCTTGCCGACGCAGCTTCTCATCGCCATCAACTTCTTGTCACCGCAACTTCTCGCCGCCACAGTTTTGTCCCACCTCTCACAGCCACCCAACCATCATTTACCTGCCAACACGCCAGCAACACCCAGGTCCCCCAGAAGCGGTGGCCAGAGCGATCCCATCCCAAGGACAATTCCCATGTCTGGATGGGAAATTCTCGGTCTGGCCCTGAGAAATCAAATGAGCGTTAACTTATATAGTAGCCCCTTCCCACACCCCTAGCCACTCTTGGTAAGAACCCCTCCCGAAACCGCGTCTTCTAATCAAAGATATCTCGAGAGATACTTGGCATCGAAGTCTAGACAGTTCGGACAGGCTTCGGTGATCGAGTTGTAGGACGTGGGAGGTGAGAGCAAGGAGGGAGCTCTCATCCAGAGGTGATGTTTCGGATTGTGTGTATAGTCTGGACATACCTCCACGACATAAGATCTATAGCTAGTTAATGTAAGTTGACAGCAAGACAGGATCATATCTTCACATATAACACCCTCAAGAAGTAATTGGTCACCGAGTCTGCCATTGTCGGAGTCACATCAACCCCACGACATCCACATCTCACTCTCCCATCCTTGAACACATCATAAAAAACAAAACTCAAATAAAATTCTCTCCCCAATGCCAGCTCACCACAGCACTCTATGTGTAAATATGCCTTTCCTCCAATCTCAAACCGCCACCATCGGTCTAATCAAGCCCTATTCATCGACTGCTTACTCGCCCCCGAAGAAATCCAGCAAAAATTCCGTATATACAACGTTTCTCTCTCCATCAACCATCCCTCCCCATCATGTTTTCTTCTCCACCCAATCGTGCAGGGTTTTCGGGCTCAATTCGATAGCTCGCAAGCTCTACTCCTTCGACTCAGGCTCCTTCAAGATCCCCTCAACCTCCAACCGTCTCCTCGCCTCCTCAAGCGCCCAAGTCTGTATCCTATTCTCCGATTAGCCCTCTGTCCTCTCCTCCCCAACAATCCACCGTGTAAAAGAAAAAGGGGTACTCACGACGTATCAGGCTTAAAAGCATACCCCACCGTCAACGCCACCAACCCCCCCCCAAACCCCCAAAACATCACCCCCTCCCACCCCTCCTTCTCATACTTCTCCCCCGGCTTAACGCCCCACAGCCATCCCGTAGGCGGATCATAGTGGCTCTCTCCCTCTGCGGCGGCGCGAGTGCGAGTCGTCGCTGACAGAGCGCGTGTGTTGCCGGTGACGGCCGTGCGGAGAGGCTTCAGCGTGCAGCGGTGCGCGCTGCGGAGAAGCGGTTGCATTGTCACTGTGTGTGTGTGTGGACGAGGAGGTCGTCCGCGTGTGTGTGTGTGTAGGTGTAGTGTGGTGATGGCAGTGGTGGTTGCCAATTGGTGGTTGTGGAAGCTGGTGGTGGTGAAGCTGTGAGGTGCGGGTGAGGAGAGATGTTCGTTTGGGTGTGGTAAGAGGGCCCACTTTAGCGCGCGGTTGGGAGGGCGCTAGTGACACGATTTGTCCCGCGTGATGGTTGACTGGTTTCTTGGTGCTGGTGTCGGGTTGAATATATTCGGGTTGGTTTTACTGGATCGAAGGGGGTGAGGGGATTATTATAATATCTGGAGGTGGCAGTGGGAAGAGGGTGAGGAGGGGGGGGTTTGTGGTGAGGTGTTTGTTTGTTCGGAAGGAAAAGGGCATGACATCGCCAAGACACGAAATTCCCCGAGATCCTGATGGTGTAATGCGGAGGGAAACAAAACATGCATGAAGTCACGTCGCACTGCAGTTATTGACTGTACAGCTTCTGAATGGTGGATATGGATAACTTGAATATATTATTAG
The DNA here is from genome assembly GCF_001662655.1 of Pseudogymnoascus verrucosus. Taxonomy (NCBI): domain Eukaryota; kingdom Fungi; phylum Ascomycota; class Leotiomycetes; order Thelebolales; family Thelebolaceae; genus Pseudogymnoascus; species Pseudogymnoascus verrucosus. The sequence continues at coordinate 1,145,621 of NW_017263652.1, forward strand.
GGAAAATGCTTGTGGTGACCCACTAGTTGCATCAATGCATATAGAGAGCTCTCAGACGACGAAACAATGGTTGAAACATTACGAGTACTTGCACGGCCTTAGAGGAGTTATAGAGGCTGTGCTGTAGTATCCTATCAAAGTCCTAGATTCCAGTGTAAACGTATAATTGCCAACATATCTCTCACTGCCACGCCGAGGTCCTACGGAACACTTAAATACCATGCGAGTCACATCATCAAGACCAAAATAATACGTGCTAATGAGAATCTTTCCCATTGCTTGCCTTTACTAGACTAAATCCCCCCTCCAATTCACCCATCTAACCCTTCCTTCAAAACACTTTTTATAGTTCCTCCCTCCTCTCACATATACACGAGACCTCCCTCTCCGTATACTCATACAGTACATACAAAACAGCACAAGCACATCAGGGCCGACCACACGCCTTCAGCGCGCGCGTCCCGTAACACCATTACCCTCTCTCTCCCATTCCTTTCTCCTCCTCGCCCCTCACTCAGGAGGGCACATATGCAGGATCCCCCTCCCTCTCAAAATACAAAAAAACGCCGTGATACCCACGTCTTCTGCCACTCCAAACAAAGTATGAAAAAACAAGTGGTGATGTGAAAATGAAATCGATAGGCTGAGAAGAGCCATGTTTCTTGGTGAGAGAGGCTGAGAAGAGCCATGTCCCTTGACGAGAGAGGCTGAGAAGAGCCATGTCCCTTGATGAGATAGGCTGAGAAAAGCCATGTCTCTTGATGACGGAAAAAAAAGAAATAGTAGCGCCCCAGTGGCGCGGAGGTATGTGTGTATGTTGGTATGCAAGGTATATCGGCCATTCAAGCCACCTCCCAACGCCAATCGCTCAATGATAGTAGTAATCGTACAACCGCCGTAGTCTTGAAGTCCTCAACTCCCCGAAAGAGGATCATCAAGGCTTCGTATCTTTATCCCCCTTATCCTCCTTCGACTCCTCCGACCCCTCCGACGCCGGTCTCGGATGCGGCACATCCTCCCTCTGACTAGGCGGCAGCTCTGCCTCCGTATCTAATGGCTCCTCTACAATCACATTATCGCTCGGCCTCGTCCCCGGGTGCAGCTCCACCCCGGGCGTATTCTCGAGGTCGACGCGTCCCCTTCCCCAGCCCTGCTCGTCATGCGGACGCTCGATAGGCGACCACCCAGCCACGCTACCGGCGATGATACCAGCCATAACAGCCGTAGCGCCCAACGCGGAGTTCGAGCGCGAGCGGCCCGCGCGACCACGCTTGCGGGATTCAGCGGTGGTGGGGGGGTGCTCTGAGCCCTCTTCCGCAGAGCCATCTTGTGGGATTCCAGCGGTTGAGTTTGAGCGTGAGCGGGAACCAGAGCGAGAGCGGGAGATGAAGTTATCCTTTGCCTGCCCGACCTTAAAGCGGAGGTTATTGATTCGGCCTCCCTTCATTTTCTTGAGGAAGCTGAGTTCCTCCTTGACGTCGGCGAGGGGTTGGGGGAGGGGCATTTGCTCTTCTTCGTCTTCGATGGTTAGTTCGGGGGTCTCGGATGAGCGGAGGATGTAGGTGGGTACGAATTTGCGGACGAGCTCGTCTGGGATGCAGCGGATGGCCGCGCCGATGGGGATGGAGAGGAAGCCAAAGGCGATGGAGTAGCCCCAGCCGCGGGCGTCGAGGCGTTCGACAGAGAAGGCTTTGCCGCCGACGAAGATGATGAGGACTTGGAGGGAGACCATGATGATGTTGATGCCGATGAAGAAGTAGTTGTTTAGGACGCCCTCGAAGATGTTGAACTTGTTGTCGAGGCGACGGTTGCTGTGGTTTGTTAGTTTTTTGTATCTGGATTGGGGGTTGTAGGATAACTTACTTCCATTGGTTGAAAATCTGCATCCAAACGAAGGTATTGAAGACGAGTGTGCCAACCAATTGGGTCTCCGCAGGAGGCGCGGACGGGTCAAGGGGATCCGGAGGTGTGTTGTAAGAAAAGATGGTTGCCGCTCCAAAGTAGAGCATGAAGGTAATAACGAGTTGGTAAATAGCCTCTCCGATAATCATCTTCCACATGCGAAGAGAGATGAGCGGCGCGGACTTTGGGTCAGGCTTGCGGTCGAGGATACTGCGGGTTGGTGGATCGGTGGCAAGTGCAAGAGCAGCCATGGTGTCCATGATGAGGTTGACCCACAGCAGCTGGACAGCTGTCAGGGCAGACTTCTCGGTTGCACTGGATACGGCAGTGACGAATGTCACCACGACGGCTGTGATGTTGACAGTGATTTGGAATTGCAAGAACTTCTTGACTGCATCGTTGACAGCACGTCCCCACATCATTGCCTTCACAATAGATGCGAAGTTGTCGTCCATGAGAATGATAGCCGAAGCTTCCTTGGCGACTTCAGTTCCAGCAATACCCATAGAGAAACCAACATCAGCGCCCTTCAGAGCCGGGGCGTCGTTGGTACCATCACCAGTAACAGCGACAGTCTCGCCCATAGCCTTCAGTCTCTTGACGAGGATACGCTTGTCTTCTGGGCTGGAACGAGCAAGAACCTGGAGCGAGGGAATAATCTGATCCATTTGCTTCTTGGTAAGCTTCCTGAATGTTGGTCCTTCCATGACGATGCCGCCAGGGGTGAAAATTCCGCAATCAACAGCAATGGCTTTGGCCGTGGTCAAGTTGTCACCGGTAACCATGCGAACAACGACGCCGGCCTTTTGGCAGACTTCGACAGCCTCACGGACACCTTCACGGAGAGGATCCTGAATACCGACAATAGACAGAAGAGTCATGTCCTTGAAGATATCCTCGAACACGACCTCGTCGTTATCACCCTCGGCGCGGCGGGCATCCTTCGGTGGCCATTGCTCAAAGTCTCTGTAGATGAGACCAATAGTGCGTAGAGATCGTTCGGCGTAGCTGGTAATGAGATTGCTAAGTGTCTTCCGGTTCTCAGTAGTCATCTCCGCATCCTCAACACCCTGAGTGGGGTCGCGGATAACGCGCGAGCACTTATCAAGCAGAATTTCAGAAGCACCCTTGACGAGCAGACGGGCTTTTCCATGTCCAGTAGAGATCACGACACCCATGCACTTGCGGCCAGAATCGAAGGGGACAAACTGGTGAGTAGTGGCGTTTGATCGTTCCTCACTGACGGGGCCGAGACCGAGTTGCTCCTTGGCGAATATCAGTAGAGCAGTCTCCGTCTTGGATCCAATGAATGTCTGCTCGCCGTCTACCAAGCCTTCGAATGCAGTTGAGTTGATAGCAATAGATTCACGGAGTAAGCCCTGGACGTCGCTGCTAAGAGTGGCCGCAACTTCCTTTGCCGAAATGTTGTCTAGGACCACAGGTGGGGGTCTCTCTCTGCTCGAATTGTCGTCGTCGTCGTTGGGCTCGGTGGTACCACCGAATCGAGAGCTAGTTCCAATAGTGCCGGCTACGACCTGCATTTTATTCTGTGTAAGAGTACCAGTTTTGTCGGAGCAAATAGCAGTAGCGTTACCCATGACTTCGCAAGCCTTCAAGTGACGAACCAAGTTATTATCCTTCAACATTCTAGTCGTAGCAAATGCAAGAGCGAGTGTTACAGCCAAAGGCAGACCTTCAGGGACAGCAACGACGATAATGGTGACGGTGACGATGAAAATGCTCAAGAACTGTTGGCCCTTTTCGGAAGCGGTTCCCTCGTTGTGAGGGAGTTGAGCCAGGAATTTAATGAACAAGACGACAAAGAGCAAGAGACCAGCAGCTCCACCGAGTTTCGCAATGTACTCGGCAAGAACGTTGAGCTTGGACTGAAGAGGTGTGACTTCTGGATCTTCTCTGAGAGACATCATAATCTTGCCGTAACTGGAGTTAACGCCGGTAGAGGTAACCATGAATCTTCCAACACCCTCGGTGACGTGGGCTCCGGAAAGAATGAATGGATCGAGCTTCTTGGTGTCTTGGCCGCTCTTGATAGCTTCGTAGACTTCGTTTGCCGGTCTCTTCTTGATGATATCAGATTCACCCGTAGCAGAACTCTCGTCGCATTTAACGTTGTGACCCTCGATGAAAATTCCATCAACGGGCACCATGTCTCCTGGCTCGAGTAGCACGACATCTCCAACGAGGATATCGAAGACAGAGATTTCCCTAGATTTTCCAGATCGAATAACCTTAACATCGCGATCTTGCTTCTTCTTGTTCAACTTGACGAATTGGCGTTCCTTCTGGTAATCGTTGACGGATCCTACCACAACGACGATAACAATGGCGACGATAATAGCTACACCCTCAAGCCACTCAATACGTGGCTCGTCAGTGTCGTGCTTCTGTCCAAACGACTGGTACAGACCAACCGCTAGGGAAACAAGTGCGGCAATAGATAGCAAGATGAGGACCTTGTCGTTGTAAGTAATCCACATGATTTCGAAAATAGATTTGCCCTTCTTCTCTGGCAAGCGATTATCCTGGAACACCCTCTTGCGGTCCGAGAATAATTCGTGGCCTTTCTTCGCGTGGTGCGATCCGCTCGTTCCCGTCCTCGAGGCCTTCTTGAGTCCATCAAGTGCCGGGGTTTGAACATTGTCCACAGTCACCGTTCCCTCCAGGAATGTCTCCTCGACACTTAATCCACTGTCGCGGTTTGTCCGTAGTCCCTTCTCAAGCCCATCGAGTCCTCCCAGGGCATGGAATGCAGCTAAGCTCTTTGGGTTTATAAGTTTGTTCAATTGACCTGGCGTGTAGGCGAACTTATTATCCTCGCGCTTGAAATCCTCCTCCGTTCCCGGGTCGGGGGTCAAGGCATCCGTATCCTTGGTGATGTGGTCGTTGTTCATGTGCTCCCTATCCCTATCACTGGAGCTACCTCCATTCTGAACGTATGTCTCGCCTCCATAAGAGGCCTCATCCGAATCTATGGAACCCTGACGCTCTCGGCCCGGCACCGAAAGGAAGGCGCCCGGCTTGTCGTTACTCTTCGAAGTAGGTGATGAAACATTGTGCGGCGACGTAGGCCTCTCGCTGCCCTCAAAGGAAGGATGGCTCCTGAATTCCGGTGTCGAGCCTTGACTCCTATTGCTGGTTGAGCTAATTCGCGGGGCCGACGCGTTTCCAGCGTCGACGTTGCTCGTGCTCGATGCCTCGGACCCTGATCGTGAGACCATCTGAGGTCGAAGAGCCATTGGCTGCTGCGAGGCTTCGTCGTCCGCGGCAGGAGGAGTACTGACGGCGGATGTATCGATTGTAATCGTGGGGCTGTAAGGTTGAGCACACCGAGTTAGCGAGTGGAAATCGAGAGGCTGCGAATCTTGGAACAGACCGAACAGACGGCAAAGGGGGTATGTATAGATAGAGTTTAACTTACGCGCGCTGGCGGCGAGGTTGATCGCCCGCGGTCGGGGGTGGCTCATCAGGAGTCGTCATGTTTGTCGCAGGTGGCTCGATATAACAAGGCCTCAAGCGCCTTGGGGTTGCGAGAGGAAGCTGAGCTCAGAGGAGGCTGAGTTAGGCAGCCTGTCTCGCGGTACTGGCATATGATCTAGAATCCAACGAGGTGGTCGGAAAGGTAGGTATTTAGTCTATTGCCATGAATGAAATGCCCATCGTTGGAAGGCAAAAAGATTGTTTAGATCGGAGTCTGGGTCTGGGGGAGTGGAAATACGCCAAGAAACGTCCAAGAAGCACTTAATAGTGTTAGATGAGTTGGGATCCGCTTAACGAGGCTGTGCATATTTCTGGGCCTGCACTATTTGAGTTATGCCCAAGGCCGCAAGTGGGGAACTGGGAACTGCCAAAGGGAAAAATGCCCGGAGTTGTCAAGTTCAGGGATAGGCTTATTGGTATGCTAATGTTATGGAGATAGGCGCCATTGTTAGTTGTTCTATGGTTCTACAGTTCTAGTGGCTGTTGGTTGTTGGTTCTTGTGGTTTTAATGGTTGTTATACGGTTGGTTTGGTTCTGCGGTTATAATTCACATCGCTGTGATTTTGGGTGTCGCAACCTCGACGTCAATAAATCCAATAAATCCAACAAATCAATAGGCGACACGCTCTAAACAAGGAAAATCAGATCATGTCCAACCAAGTGAACCACGATGCAAGATAACTTTACATACAACATACAGCACATAACACAAAAATACAGGGCGGGCGAGCGAGCATTCTTGCTAATGGTTAGTACATGTACCGTACATACCAGCCCGATGACGATATCCCGACATCCCGCAAGCAATCAGATCAGAGGAGAAAAGACGGGGCCGAGACAAAGGCGGTGACAAAAGACAGCGACAAAAGACAAACCACAAGGAAATCTCATATCACAAATACAAAATACAGTATAATATCTCCTATCATTTTATTTCCTCATTGGCCCAACCAGCCGCTCTGGGCACTCCCCTTCGAACCTCTCAATGAGACCCCTCGACCGCCCCGGATGCGCTACGACTCTTGTTTCCGGACGATCTATGAAACAAGCACATACCAACCCGCCCCCATGATTCGTTCATCACCCAGCGCCTCCCATCCCGCCCTCTCTGGCCATCAAAGCGACCTCCTCAATAAAGCGTCCGATTCAGGTTAAATTTCAAAGTCGGCGGCTCGCTGGCGGCTGGGCAAAACATGGTGTGGAACACAGTCGACAACTGGTAGATTGCTGCGCCTCCCTCGATAAGCGTACAGGAACCTCGGCGGGAATTGTTGGTGGGTGAGACGAGGATGCGCGCGCGATGCTCTGGGCTGGGTCTGATCGGGAACGGAGGTTTGGGGTAAGTTACTCTCCGTCTGTCTGCCGAGATGGAGATGGAGATGCAAGGTACATTCTTCTGTGCTCCCCTGGGACGAAGGTTGCGATACTATACTCTGCTATGTACTCCCCTATGTCCGCAGCCAGTTGCAGTTGACAGACACTTACCTGCCATTTCCAGCCAGCCGCCAGACAGCCTTCATAATCTCACTCCCGCCGCTCTCACAACTTGGCGAATCACATGATATTATGATATTATGAATGCTGATATAATATGCTCACCCCTCACATTTCAGGGTGCAACGAAAGGGCACATAGGACAGGGTGCGCCATGCGATCAAAGCCCTCTCATTTCTCGTACCACAATGGGAAACTAGCATCGCATCGCAATTTAGTCCAAGCCCTTGGCAAACAACCTTCCATCCACCTGCCGCAATATCTCGCCTCGCAGTAGTATACTTCCGAGGATAATGGTGGTAGATTCCTCACGTGACCCTGCTTTAAACAAAGCGAAAGGGCGATAAGAACCACCAGCAATTTACACATGTTACGCCACCACCGCCACACCACACCCACTGCGCCACACCCACTGCGCCACACCCCCACCACCGCCACAACATCGGCCCTTCCACACCCCGACGCTGACGCAGGAAAAGGGGCATTGCTATCGCCATCCCTCTTGGCCTGCTACTTTAAACCACCTTTGCTTTCACAGATTCCATATCAAGAAAGTAAAAGAAAATCCCGCCAAGGCCGAGCCCGATAGATCAACAGTTCGCCCAGGCCACCCAGCCCCGCGGCGAACGATGTTCCCGTGTGTCTTCCCGTTCATGGATTGCTGGAATGGGCGAGCTGCGTTGCTTAGAGAGACTTCCGTAAGTTGGAGTGCCGATGCTGACCGCGAGGGATGCGAAGGAGCGGGCGTCATCTGGATGGCGATGTGGGTGAGATAAGCTGCACGTGCGGGAGTATGAGCTCGTAAAATTACATCTGATTACACTTCCCGTATCATATCGTATCGTATTGTAACCCCATCCCCCCCCCCCCCCGGCCTCCCATCCGCAGTACGCAGACGGACGCGGACGCGCGCCTCTCCGTTGCGGGGAGCCCCGCCCGCTGGGTCTTGTGCGCAGCGAGTACGCTGAGCTGGAGATAAGATTTACGGACGGCACAGTATGTAGAGACGGCACAGTTTTGTAAAAAAGAGGAGAGGATGCGTAGACAGGAAGACGTGGCGTGTGAGACATAACCGCACGTGCTACGCAACCTACTTCAGTGCGACAGCTGCGCCTCGTGGTGTCAGCGTGGAGGGCGGATCGTGAGGTTGTTGCGGGTGGCGGGGGGTCTGCCTTGGGGGTTGAGGGGAGGGGAGGGGAAGGGGTTTGGGGTAATCAGGCCGAGAGGTGATGATGCGATGGTGCGACTTGGGGTTGAAGGATGAGGGCTGTGAGGGTTCGGGGTTAGGGTTGTTGGGAAGGGGCTTGTGGGAGAGATGATTATATCTTTTCGCTCGAGCACTGGTAAGACGGGAGGAATTTTATAGGATTGAAATCGAAAAAAGGCCCTGTGCCGAAAATAACTAATTCTTCGCACGACCCTGGCAATAAGATGAGAGGAATCTATGGTGAGAGAAATGACAAAGCCCTGTGCTGGAAATAACTAATCCTTCGCACGACCCTGGCAATAAGATGAGAGGAATTTATAGTGAGGGCAATAAAAAAGCCCTGTGCTGTAAATAACTACATCTTGTCTGATGAGCTCTAGTAAGACAGGAGGAATTTCACAGAATCAAAGCACAAAGCAAATTCTCCGTGCCGAAAAAACAACTGTTAACTGTCCTATCTAATGCTACGCTAAGATGAACAACTCCCCGTCTCTTGAAATGTATGCGCCAGCTCAGTATGCAAGCTCATAGTCCCTCAAGTTGAGCCCTTCTCCCCAACGCCAAAGCCAAAGCCGAAGCCATAGCGACGAACGACGAACAACAACAGCTACCCGCTCAAAGCCCTCCAATGCTCAGTTGCTCAGATTTCCCACATCCCCAGCGCCAACGCGCCATATATAACCCCCTCCCACGAACGCCACGCTCAAGCATTCATTCCACGTGATATTCCGTAAGCCATAAGCCATAACTCCCTACTCCAACTCCTTCTCCAGCTCCAGCTCCAGCTCCAGCTCCAACACCTTCTCCTTCTTCACATCCCCCTTCTTCACCTCCACCATCTTCCAACGACTCTCAAACTCCTCCACGAGCTGCACATCAACCACCTGCCCCTTCGGAATCATCTCATGCTCCAACTCCCATCCCGCGCGCCGACACAACTCCGCGATCACCACATCGCAGTCCCCCAACATGTCAACATCGAAATTAACATGTTTCACCGGCTCGCGCGATATGTAGATCTGCGGGATATGCGCTGGGAGGAAAGGAACCACCTCCGACACAGGCGCGACTTTGAGACTCGTCCCGATCACGATCACCAGGTCCACTATGTCCTTATCATGCTGCGTCAGGCGATCATGAAACGTATCCGGGAGCGCTTCCCCGAAGAACGTGATGTCTGGCTTCATCACACCGGCCTCGGGGAGGTCGTATTCATCGTCCCCTCCCTCCTCGGAGCTACTATCCTCATACTCCGCCTTCTTGCGCTTCTTCGGCTCACTGCCATTAGCAGAGCGTTTCCGCTTCATAGCAGCTGGTGCCGCAGCCGCGCGGAGATACTGCACGCAGCGCTTGCAGCGCGGGATCAGGCCAGCGCGGATGTCGGGGAAGATCGCTTCACCCGCGACTTGGGCGCCGCATTTCGTACAAGACGCAGTGGCGAAGGAGCCGTGGCATTGGATTAGCTTCTCTGGCTTTACGCCCGCTACGCCCTCGATGTTGTCGATGTTTTGGGAGTAGTTTGTGAGCAACTTTCCTTTGTCCTGGAGGAGCTTGATGAAGGCGTGGGTCGGGGTGAAGCGAGATGTGGTGGGGAGGATGTCCCGCGCGACGCTGTAGAAGATGGAGGGGTCTTCTTTGAAGAGGGCGATGTCGAAGACTTCTTGTGGGTCGGAGAGGCCGAGGTGTTCCAGCTTGGCGTAGAGCCCGACGTCTTTGGAGCGGAAGTCGGGGATCCCGAGGGAGGTGCTTATTCCGGCTCCTGTGAGGACGATGATGTTGTTGCATTTGTTGAGGAGCTTGACCACGTCGTCGATTGTATTGTAACTCGGTAGCTTTGATCGCTTGGACAGTTCGCGGCTCAGGGCCATCGAAAGAAGACTGTAGTACGCCATGTCGGGCGCGCCCTCGAGGAATGCGGGGGGCTTGATGCCAAACGCCGTTATGAGTTTCTTTGCCGTGACTTTCCCTGCCTCGACAGTAGTCCCGCAGAAGATTGTAGGGCCGCTGTCGCGCAGAAGGCGGCGGTACTCGCGCGCTTCCTCGAGCGTGCAGACATCGTCTCCTATGGGGTGATGTTAGTAACCCCTAGCTTTCTTTGTAAGATCGATCTTGCATAACATACCACCCTGAAGCTCTCCATCTCCAATCTCCTCCAAGGCATCCTCAAACAGCGACTCAGTCTCCCAAACCTCCCCCGAAGTGACGCTTCCACTCTCGTAATCGTTATCGTCGTCCTCGTCCTCATCCGCCTCAAGCGCCTCAGTCGCGGGCTCGGGGCTCACTTCGCGCTCCCCCACCAGCGCTTCATCGTCGGAGACAAGGTCGACCACAGCCTTGAACGAGGTCTCGATGGTGGTCTGGCCAGCGGCGAGCTGACTTAGGTCCATCGCGACTTGTCTTTGTAGTCGACTACCTCGGTCCCTCGAGGCGCATGTGGATGGCGTCTCCGTCTCGGAGTTTAAATATAAGCTAAGATTAACGGTCTTATCGCTTATCGGCGCATCGGCCAAGGGCCGGCCGGTGGGGTAGGGTGAATTTGATGTGAGGCTCCGCTGACAGGGTCCTGGACTGAACGTCAAAATTCGAATTAGTTTGACTTCGGTCAATTAGAATCCGGAAATCTGAATTGAGCAAGATGCACTGTCAAGTGCGATTGCGCAATGGAAGGATCTCAACAGCCGGGGGGCGCAGATCCACCCCAAGGGACCACCACCTCGAAACCTACAATTGAGCGGAGGAGATCGAGGGCCCTCTCTGTTCTCAAGAGCAGTAAACCTAAAGTCAACGATGAAGGACAAAGCAGCGGAGCTGGGGGTGTCTCCAAAGGCATATTACATCGCAGACCAACCCTCGGGCCACGAAAGAAAGAAAAACATATCAAGATAGAGGAGGGCCCGCAACGGCCAAACCCTCTCGTCAATGCCTCGAGTATATACATGGGCTCGTATGGCCCGAGTCCAAGCGCCTCGCGCCCTATTTCGATGCGCTCGATGCGGTCCCCGGGGTCTCCACGGTCACCGAGACCCTCTGCGATGGGGACACCGAGACACTCCGCGATGGCGACGCCGAGGCACAGTTTGAGTGCTGTGGGAATGAATACAGTGCACTTGGAGGAATTGGATCATCTACTACGGGACCTCAATGTGCATTTGGAAACATATGGGATTCAAGAGACGCGTGATGGCTTTTTTGATGCCCCCTTCTTCAAGCCGCCGAAGACGGATAAGGAGGAGCTGATGCGATCGGCGAGGAATACACTCCCAGCGTCTTTCAGGAAGAAGCATCCGCTGTCAGTGTCTCACTTCTTGCCGAAGCAATGGCATGAACTGAAGAGCGTGGTGCGACGTCTGATGACTACAAGAGCTGGCATCAAGCTTACGAAATCGTTTCTTGGATTTTTTATACCATATATCCTGTGTCTGATTCCGGTTGTTGGTAACTGGGTGGGCAGATACCGGTATATCATGGTTTTATCTGCGCTATTTAACCATCCGGGAAGGACAATCGGGGCTCAGATTGATGGCGCATTTCTGACTATCATGGGAACATGTACTGGCCTTGGCTGGGGAGCCTTGGCCCTGTATGTCTCTGACTCTACGAGTGTAGCGGAAGGTGGATATGGAGGCGTGCTCGCCGCTTTCTTGATAATATTCATGGGCGTCATGGCATCGCTAAGATCCTATTTAATAAGGATATATCAGTTTGTCGTACCCGCTGGAATCGCTGCTATGTTCTGTTGTTTGGCCGAGACCGGGCGAAATGTAACCTGGGAGAAACTTCTAGCTTATGGTATACCATGGGCCTTGGGGCAGGGTATCAGTCTCATTGTGTGCTTGGTTATAGCTCCAGATGGTGGCTCTCGCCAGATTGCTCTGGCGGTCCATGACGCGTTTCGAGTCATGCAAGATGGGCTGACACTCCCACGGACGGAGAATCAGAGTATCCATCGCCAGCTGTCGTGGACATTTGTCAACCTTTCTCAAGCTTATCGAGACCTCGCCCTCGACATCTCATATACGAGATTTGCTCCTGGGGATATTGCGGAGGTCAGAAACGCCATGCAGGCAGTGGTTCGATCATTGTTGTCGCTGAAGACAGAGACGGAACTTTTCAATGGTGCGGAATCCAATAGCCAGCAAGCAAATGATTCTAGTGACGGCGATGTGGTTGTGGACATTGAAGAGCCACGCTCACGGCAAGCAAGTACAGGCACTATAGAAGAGCAAGCGGTGAACCTCGTTACCAAGACGCTTGCTGGCCCTACCGAACAGTTACTTGCGGATATGAGGGATGGACTTGACTGTTGCAATGCAGTTCTTTTGGGGATGTCAGGGTATAGGAAGTATATCGGTCCTCCTCCGGAAGTTTCATCAGATGTCCTTGGGAGTCTGGTAAATCTCCGAAAAGCCAAAATCAATTTCGACAAGCTCCATAAGGAGCTCATTAACGATGAGGCCTTCCCAGCTACCTTTTCCAATTACCCCGACGTCGTGGAGTTATTCCTATTTGTGAACCCTGTCAGGCAGACAGCAGATAGCTTGGAATCTCTGTTGGTCCTGGTGATGAAGATGCAACAAAGTCAGAAGAAATGGCGGTTTTACTTACCTCATTATCCCTTTCACAAGAGTCTCCAGAGAACCAATGCGCAGGTACGACATGACCGTGGAGGTATGACTACCGGTCTATTCTTCCGCAGCCAGAGGGAACTTAATGCTCTGATGATCGGCGCTCAGAAGAGCACATTCCAGCCGCTTCCTCGTAACAAAGCCGAAGAGAGCGCTGCGACATCAAGCCAGGAGTCCGATGATGGCGATGAGGATGTCATTATGAATAACGAAACGTCGTCGCCGAAGAAAACTTTTCGATACAAGCTATGGAAAGTGCTTCACAGGGCGCAGGGGTTCGAGATGCGCTATGCCCTTAAAGTTGCAATTGTCGTCTCCATGCTCTCCGTTCCGGCATGGCTGGAACAGAGTAGGGAGTGGTACAACGACTACCAAAGCTGGTGGGCGGTCATAGTTGTCTGGATAATGGTTCACCCTCGAACAGGAGGGAATATCCAGGATTTGTTCACACGCAGCTTCTGCGCAATACTCGGTGCGATATGGGGCGGCGTGGCACACGCAGCACGCGATGGAAACCCTGTCGTTGTGGCTGTTTTCGCTGCTATTTATATGATTCCAATGGTATACCGCTACACGCAGAGTTCTCACACTCGGTCTGGGCTAGTCGGCTGTCTCAGTTTCATCATTGTCTCTCTCGACCTACAAGCTCAGGATAACCGCCAGTCGAACATCAACATCGCCTGGACTTTAGGCGTCGCCTTTGTGGTAGGCGTCATATCCGCGATTCTAGTCAGCTGGCTTCTATGGCCCTTTGTTGCCCGCCACGAGCTGCGCAAATCTCTATCGGGGATGATATACTACTCCGCCCTCATCTACCGCGGTGTCGTCGCGCAGTACATTTACTACGAAGAAGGTGACGAGCCAACCCAAGAAGACATCACCCGCTCCGAGATGCTAGAAGGTCGTCTCCGCGAAGCCTTTGTCCGCATGCGCCATCTCCTGGCATTAACTAGACACGAGATCCGATTACGAGAACCATTTAATCCTTTGCCCTATTCGGCACTGATTGAGAGCTGCGAGGCGTTCTTCGAGAATCTGGTTGAAGTGCGCCAGTTTAGTCTTTACTTCCATCCGAATTATATGAGTCAGAATGAGGCGGTTTCGAGTGAGCTACTCCCGTATCGACGTGATGCGGTGGCTAGTATCCTCATGACTCTGTATATCCTCGCTGGAGCCCTGCGGGGGAAGAGGAGAGTTCCGCGGTATTTGCCTAGTGCGATGGTGGCGAGGAAGAGGTTGTTGGATCGGATGGAGGAGCTGGAAATGGAACAGCAGGAGGAGGAGAGAAGTAAAGACTACAACGATGAGCATGCTGAAGCGCCGCTAGGGAAGAAGAATAATCAAACCCAAGGGAAGCAGAATGCCGAGGAGAGTGGTATGCGGTTTGCACAGGTTTACCAGTTTGCCTACAGTAAAGGTCTGACGCAGTGTGTGGAGCACCTTGAGCAGTTGCAGAAGTATACGAAGGCGATATGTGGAGAGGTTGGATTTGACCCGGACGATTTTGCAGAGGTGGAACATAAGATTGAGGACGAGTGGAATAGGTGAATATTGTGCATATACAAGATATGTTTGAAGCTGTATTTGAACAGTAATTTTGTGTAATACTAGCGATTTTACAGTTGAAGATCTTCAAATGGATATTATATTCTGCCAAGGCTCGACCCAACTTGTATGAGCAAGGGCTCGTTATCTCGAATATCTATGCTCAGATTGTGTAAGCAACGAATGGAGGCGCCGATTTGAGGACCAGGGGGTCACTGTCGCCGTCGCGATTCGGTCTATCTTCTGACCGTCTACAGCTTCATTATATCTTGGCATGTGGTTTGAAATCAACGGCGATTTGAAATCATCTTGGCAGGTTATGATACACGCATATATATACTATTGGTTCTTGGGCTTCTTTTGAGCAGTCAGACTAGATCTATCATTCAAACCACCCACATCAGCCAACAACATTTTTCTCACAACACACCCCTAACAATCACAATGTCTTTCTCCGGCAAAAACGTCCTCATCATCGGCGGCACCCACGGCATCGGCCTCTCCACAGCCCAACTCCTCATCCGCGACAGCGCAACCGTAATCCTCACCGGCCGCAACACCACCAAAGCTGCAGACCTCCTCGGCACCACCGCCCACGGCCTCCCTCTCGACCTCCAAAACCTCTCCGAGATCACCTCCCTCCCTAGCAAGATACAGGCGCACCTAGGTTCAGACGCCAAGATCGACTTACTCTTCCTCAACGCCGGGTTCGCTGCCCTGGAGCCCCTGGCGACGGTCACGGAAGAATCTTTCGACCGCACGTTCAACACGAACGTTAAAGGCACTTTCTTCGCTGCCCAGACGCTCGCACCGCTAGTCCGTGACGGAGGGGCTATCGTCTTCACAACATCCATAGCGAACAAACTCGGCATCCCAGGCATGGGCGCCTACGCAGCGAGCAAAGCAGCCGTTCAATCACTCGTCCAGACCTTCGCAGCAGAGCTAGCTAGTCGGAAAGTCCGCGTTAACGCAGTCAGTCCCGGGTACGTGAAGACTCCCACGATGGGGGTGGTAGGGGCGTCGGGGACGGAGCTGGAGGAGTTCGAGGAGCATGGGAAGAAGACTACGCCGTTGGGGAGGGTGGGGGAGGCGGAGGAGGTGGCGCGGACGGTGAGGTTTTTGGGGTTTGAGGGGACGTTTGTGACGGGGGTGGAGGTGGTGGTTGATGGGGGGTTGGGGTTTTTGAGATAGTTTTGGGACTTCGGTGGTGGTTTTTGAGTGGATACAACAGAGTTTTGATTTAGTATCTGATTCCTTAAGCTGACTAGGATAATGGGAGTCACCATGATTACCTCAACACAAACCGAGTCCTGGTCCTGTTGGCGAGCATGGTGTACACCTTCTACTGTATTGTAATAGTAGCCTTTACCCTCGGCGGGAATCCTTCGACAGAGAAGGCTCAGAGAACGGCGGGAATTGGTATGGATACCTAAAACCTTCGTCGGATATCATGTTCTCCTTGAGTCGCTTCCTAGCCTCCTCAGACAAAACTTTTTTTTTGGGGAGCGGGATAGATGCTGTGTCGTAGTTCGTTCTTATAAAGAGCCCCGGTACAGTATCTTCAGTTGGTTTCTCCCAGTTTGTCGCATTTTCCAAAGCTATCTGGCGGAATCGAGCTCTTCGGGCGGCCTCTGTGCGTGGATCTTTATCTTTCGCTGCCTTTGCGGTATCCCTGCTTTCTGATGCGGTCTCGGTGGGAGGTATCGCCTGTTTCGAGGTTATGTTTGTGGCAACCGTTTCGGAGACGGCGTGAGACTCGTCCCTTGTGGATTCAGCGACTTGCTTCATTTTCTCCTCGGGAGACTGAGTGGCGTGGGTATCCATCTCTCTAGTCTAGTGCCTTCAATTATGGTGTAAAACTGTTCAAATAACTTTATCAGTTATCAGGAAAGGGTATCTTTGTACAAATAATATCTTTAGGGGTGCGGAGGGTACAGGGTGATGGGAAGCTGCTTTATGATCTGATATTTCGAAATGGGCCGACTTAAGTCACATCATGCCATCTGAGATATGAGGTTCTCTGTATCGGTAGCATTATGTTGATATAATATTTTTGTATATAATTTCAAGTAAATATCATAAATAATTACTACCCTAAATAATTAAATGCATTGAATTTCCAAAATCAACATGAGAAACGAAGGGAAATATTATTGTTCCAAATCAACTATACCAGTTGCTATTGTTGCTAAACCAGAAATATATCCACTCCATTGTATGCTTTGTAAAGCGGTGGCTTGTAATGCTGCAAGTGATAATATTTCTTGGTCGCTCCTGTAAGCTGGAGGAATGCAACGCCGACTTTGACTCACACCCACGACTTTGTAAGCTAGAATCAAGCAACTTGCTTAGGCCAAGAGCGCCTAACTGAGGGCTTCATGTGGGTACAGGGTGGGCGGGCCTACTTATCAATCTTGAGGTTTAGTATGGTTTTCCAAGTGATAAATCTGAAGGCCCGGCCTCACTTATTCTCAGTTATGAAATAGGCTTCTTTTATTTCGTCAACCATATATCTATCAAATTATTTTTGCTAATATTATTACCGTGACATGTATAATTGTGTTTGGTAATATAGGCCCATTAACATGCCTATCGACTGTGTCTGCGAAAATAATGCATTGCGAAACGTAGAAATGCGCAACCAACACGCCCAAATAGGAGCTTGTGAGTGTACCATAAACGCTAGTTTAGTTACCGACCTCGTTCCAAACGGTTAAACTAATGCCGCTGTGTAAATCGCGGTGTTCGTTGCAGGTGATGTACTAACGGCTAATAGTTTAAGCGTTGGCACCTTGACCTCTTTACCTGGTTTGGCGGGTAGTTCAACATTTCCGAGCATGTCGATCTAACAAGCTTATTAATTCTCAAGGCTGAACGAAATGATGTACAAGTGCCGACAGTGATTTTTTATGCATCAATAGCAACCATTCTAAAAAACATTACAACGACAATTAAATTATTTGAGAAAAGAAAACAAATTTCTTATCATTAGTACATACAACATGTTCGAGGGATTCACAGAATTCGATATAGAGGTCCAATCCTCCCCTAATGTCACCATTCACGGGGTGCAAGGAGGTTCGGGACCAGCACTGCTCCTCGTCCACGGATTTCCCCAAACCCATCTCATCTGGCACCTTGTCGTGCCGCACCTGGTTTCGCAATTCACCATCGTAGCTGTGGACATCCGGGGGTATGGCGCATCCACCAAGCTTCCCCAGAGCGAGGGACATACACACTATGCAAAGAGCACCATGGCACGCGACCTCAAAGTTGTGATGGAGAAGCTGGGCCATGACAAGTATTACATCTGTGCCCACGATCGAGGGGCCCGCGTCGCCCACAAGCTGTGTGTGGACTTTCCAGCGCTTGTGATAAAGGCTATCTTCCTCGACATCAGCCCCACCCTGCTGATGTATTCAAAGACGGACTTCGAGTTTGCCAAGTCTTACTTTCACTGGTTCTTTCTGATCCAAAAGTACCCACTGCCGGAGACTCTGATTTCGCAGAATCCGAAGATGTTCGCGGAATTGTTTATGGGTGGAAGACACGCGGGACTTGGGGCGTTTACACCGCAGTGTTTCGCCCAGTATTTGTCGGTTCTCGAGCAGCCTGAGGCTGTTCATGCGATGTGCGAAGACTATAGGGCGGCTGCGACGATAGACTTGGAGGAGGCGAGACAAGATATTAAGGCAAATCGCTTTATACAAAATCCTCTAAGGGTCTTGTGGGGGAAAAATGGGACCATTGAGAAGTGTTTCAATGCTGTTGCGGACTGGAGTGAGGTTTCTACGGCGAGTGTAGACGGGGGAAATATTGACTGTGGTCATTATATAGCAGAAGAGGCGCCAGACATACTCGTAAAGAATATCAAGGAGTTCTTTGTCTAGGGAACTTGGAGCACGGCAGGAGCGCCGACTACCAGGTGGTCGGCCGCACTTTCCGAAATACATGGTACAGGTATATACATACGGTTTCTACTCAATTCTCAATTCAACAGAACAGACTTTAACCCATTTCTTCCATCCGCCAGCTCAAAAGAGGCCTGTGTCGTTGAGTTTTAAGCGATCAACTGAGTAAATCGCCTGTACCATGAAGCTGTCTATCTTCGAGACGAACCGACCTATTTGAGACACCGTACCAGGGGTCTCCGGATCTGACGTGCCAGCGCCACAATTCCGCACCAGCATTCTCCACAAAGCCCACCTGTCATGCGGGCGGGACCCTTGTCCCTGGACTAATAATAACACTAGGCACCCTTCAAATCGAAGACAATTCGCTATATCAGCATAGAGTACGACCGGACAACACAGGCGAGAACCCAGTATAGAGTAAATTACCATACCTTCTACACGAGAAAGATCCATAGGCTATCCGGCGAGTTAAGACTCACTTCGTGTTGGTTTTCAGTAACTAAACCTAACCAGATACGACGACGTAAATGTTGCGATCTCGTATTGCGGCGCGTTTAGCCGAAATTGGATTATTGAACACTACTTCGTAATACGATGGGACGCCCAGAGTCAGCCCTTCAGCCCACCCTTCAAATACGAGGGGTCCCCCCATGGATGTGCAACATCCCCCGCAAACGGCTGTCGCACATTTCGCTATCGTTTTGTTTTTTTTGTTCTTGTCACTCGTTTATGATATGCAATATCGCGTTTATGGAGGCATAGGAGAAGCTTTAAGGGGTTTCAAAGTTGCTGCGGGTAGATAGACAGCGATCGACAGCCCGATAAGAGCTCCTCGTCCTAGTGGAGCACGATAGGCCGCGATCGACAACCAGATACCCAGGCTGTCTCACTTGATAGAGGGAATGTTAGACGCAGGGAAGAGCACGGAGAGGTTGCATAGTGGCAACTTGAGCTCCGGCGAGGATGGAGGAGTTGTGCAAAAAAAGAAGGGGGGGATCCGGCCGATTTGTGAGTCGCTTGCTGCCTTTGGCGCGAATGCAAAAAGTCTAACATGATGCAGGGTATTGGATCGCAGGTGTCTTCGTGATACTGGCAATTGCTGGGGCGGTCGTGGGAGCTCTTGTCGCGAAAGATGTGATTCACGTGGGATCTGGAAAATCAGCAGCTGCTGTCGGCGACACAGTTGGCGACACAACGGAGACTGCTGGTTCGCCGAGCGAGACTTCTTCTCCTCCAGTCGAGAGCTCCGATGGCTCCGACTCGTCAGTCGACACTCCCTCCTCTTCCTCCACTTCTGGTACCGGCACTCCGACTTCATCTACAACCTCGGAGAAGTCGACAAGCAAACCAACAGCAACAGCCGCCTGCACAACTTCTGACGAGATTCCTTCAAAGGAGAAAGGCACATGGATGGACACAACGTCGTGGCTGGATATGACTGGCTTCAACTGCACATTTACGGATGCGACTGTGGGTGGCCTTCCCATCGTCGGCTTGAAATCGACGTGGGACGACTCCAAGCAAGCCAACGCAAACGTACCTGCATTGAACAAGCCATGGGGATCCTACGCCAGCAAACCTTTCCGCGGTGTTAGCTTGGGCGGGTGGCTCTCTCTCGAGCCCTTCATTACCCCCTCACTGTTTCCCGACACAAGTCTCGTCGACGAGTACAGCTTGTGCAAGAAGCTTGGCCCAAAGGAAGCTGCCAAGACATTGGAAAAACACTACTCCACCTTCATCACTGAAGACGACTTCAAGGCTATCGCCGCCGCGGGTCTGGATCACGTACGCATCCCATTCTCGTACTGGGCAGTAAAGACCTACGACGACGACCCATACGTGCAGGGTATCTCATGGCGCTACCTCCTCCGCGGCATCGAGTGGGCGCGTGCACACGGCCTACGCGTGAAACTCGACCTACACGGTGCGCCTGGCAGCCAGAACGGGTGGAACCACAGCGGGAGGCAAGGGACGTTGGACTGGCTCGAGGGCCCGCACGGCGCTCTTAACGCCCAGCGGACGCTGGACATCCACGTGCAACTAGCCAAGTTCTTCTCCCAGGACCGCTACAAGAATATCATTGCCTTCTATGGCCTCATCAACGAACCTGCTCTTGCCCTCTCGCAGTCTGATCTCATCCTCTGGACGGAGAAGGCGTTCAAGGTCGTCAAGGACAACGGCTTCAGCGGCACCCAGGTCTTCAGCGAGTCGATGCGCGGCCTCGAGCCCTGGCAGGGCACCCTAACAGGATACGGCGATAAGCTCGCCATCGACGTCCACCAATACACCATCTTCGATAACGCCCTCACCGGCCTCAAGCACACCGAGCGCGTCAACTTCGCCTGCAAAGCCTGGACCCAAGCCTCAATCTCTGGCATGAACCCCGCCAGTGGCTTCGGACCCACCATGGTAGGCGAGTGGTCCCAGGCCGACACAGACTGCACCAAGTACCTCAACGGCGTCGGCAACGGCGCCCGCTGGACCGGAACCTTCTCCGGCACCACCACGCCCTACTGCCCCACTGGGGACAGCAAGTGCAGCTGCGATCTCGCGAACGCGGATGCGTCCTCCTACAGCAAGGAGTACAAGCTCTTCCTGCTGACGTGGGCGCAAGCCCAGATGTCCGCCTTTGAGAAGACGTGGGGATGGTTCTACTGGACCTGGAAGACGGAGAGCGCGCCGCAGTGGAGTTATCAGGCAGGGTTGGCGGGAGGGTTCATGCCGCCGCTGGCGTATCAGCGGAGTTGGGATTGTTCGAAGACGGTGCCTGATTTTGGGAGCCTGCCGGAATTTTACTAGAGCGAGCGAGCGGTGTCATATGAAGCGATATATTAGCGTATATATGAGAGGGATTTAGGTTGGGGGTTTATAAGGGGGGATTTAATACTTTACTTAATGTCTAAAATTTGTAACTTTGTAAATGTCAGTTTGGCAACCCGCAACACTCGTTCTCTATATGAAATAGGCTTCTTTCATTTTTCATACTCGACACGCCATAGTGAGGCTCATCACAAATTCTACATTAAAGCAATACTCATGATACTCATGACCCAAAACCCTTCAGATTGCACTTCGTCGTAAGTTACTAACGGGGCTTTCTGCCCTGGTCATTTGCGCAACCCCTACCCCCACAGCTGATTTCACTTCATCTCCCTCTCATATTTAAGATTCCGAGAAGCTATACCCGCAGCCAGAAGAGCGAAGGTGAAGATAAATTCCGGCAGGAGATCAAGAACTACCTTTTCTGCAATTGTCCCACCAGTCCTTAGATTAAATGACGCTGTTTTTATAAAAGCGCCTAATGTTGTGTAGAGAATCCGGACAACCATCGCCAACATGGCAACAACAACACCTCTAATGAGCTTTGCGATCTGTTAGCCAGAACCAAACCAACTATGTGGTCTAATGGATACGTACTTGTTTCTCTCCACGTAAATCTCGAGGATAAAGAAACGAGACAGCCACAATAACAGCGATACCGAGCCACACAGCAAGGAGGAGTATGCCTCCCGCACGAACCATGTCTAATCTCGTCTTCATATCACTCGTGGTAGAAGCGATCTTCTCAAACTTGGTATACCCTAGAGCTATCATAGCGATTGCTGCTACACAGCCAAAATGAACCACAACGTGAGGGAGAAATCCGAATATGATTCGTCTGTGCGATTTGATAGAGGTGTATCTAGGTCAGCTGTTAGTTTATATAAGCTCAAGTGCTCTAGAGCAAGTTGTTCCATACGATTCATGTGCTATTCCACCGATAGAAATGATCAGAGGAGCAATGGCTACCGAGGCAATAATCAGCCCGGCCTCGCTGAGTGTCTTGTTTGTAGATTCATCGCTGACGATAATGGCGGCACCGACAATTCGTATGATGCAAAAGACACAGAGGAAACCCCAGCCTAAGAGGCCATGCTGTCCGTGCTTGAAGAGGCAGTAGAGCGCGGGGAAAATGGCGATTATAAAGAAGGCCAATTGCGCAATAGCAATTTTTCCTGCTGTGTTGAACATGGTGTGCGTGTGCGTAAAGATAGAAATATGTATAGAGAAAGGAGGCAATTGAATGGATGGTGCAGATGGAAGGGAGTTTGAGGGGGATATCTACCAGATGAGAACTTATAACAAAAATAAAAATAAAGCAGAATGCTTACGACTGCCTAAAAGCCACAGCGGATAACTAACCTTCAGCTGCATCTTCTAAAAATGTAGAAAATCTCCAAATGCGTGGCTGTGAGTGTATGTCAGGTTGGGAATGACCGAGAAGGGAAACCACAAGAGTGAAGATCTGCAACTAGGGTCGTAGGCAAAGGATTCGCTAATGCCGTGCCGATCTGACGCCAATACGCAATACGCAATGCGGAATACGGAATACGGGATACGGGATACGGGATACGCTAACCAACGTATTATCCGTCGGACGTATTCCCTCATCATCATCGCATTTCTTATTATCAAACATTAAACAGGCACTCTGCGGTAGAAATACTCTCCCTATTGTGCTAATAATGCCACGACAAACCCGGAGAACACACACGAAATCTCGAGGAGGGTGTTCGGAGTGTAAGCGAAGGAAAATAAAGGTAGGCGGCACTCCGCTAATGACTTACCTGCTTTGCTTTGGGGCCCTTGCTAAACATGGCATAACAGTGTGACGAAGAGAAGCCCGCCTGTTCAGGCTGCACAAAACGCTGTATACCATGCGAATTTGCTATAGCGAGGTCGCCAAGTGCTGGCAGGCGGCCAGGGTATTCTGGAACATCGCCTATGAGCCCGTCTGTATTATCATCCTGTGACGTGTCTACCCCTGGTTGCAATGGCAGTTCTGAGAAACTTGCATCACCTGGTCTACCTTCAAATGAAGCACCGAGCCCGTCGGCCACTACAAAGACTGTTGGGAATTTTGATATGGACGATATGGAGTTGGTATGCACACGCTTTTGTTATGCTGATAAAGAGAGTCTTCTATTTCTCCTAGTATTCCTATTAACACAAACGCTAATAACCAAACTCCATAGTATCACCAATTTATTACAGAAACAGCTGCAACAATGGGTGGTCCATGGGTGAAAGTAGTTCCTCGGTTGTCTATTTCCTGCGACTATCTGATGCACGGCATGTTATCCACAGCGGCATTACATCTTGCATACCTAAATCCAGGGCAACGAGGCAGGTACGAGTACTTGTCTACTCAACACCGGACACTAGCACTCGGCCCGTTCCAACAGGACTTATTAAATATCACCCCAGAGAACTGTAACCAAGTGTTCGCCTTTTCCGGGTTTATGATAATAGCCCAGTTCGCACCATCTCGCTCTCCCGAGGCTCTCTTCCCATCTCCAACTTCTTCCTTATACAAAGGACCCGCAAATTGGATAGTTTGTCTCCGTGGATGTAGCTCTATCGTGACACAAGCAAGGCGATACATGATATCCGGACCACTTGAGGGTCTCATTTCGCAAGGCATGCAGGCATCAGCTCTCGCCAGAGAAGTTACCGTGTTCCCAGAAAATGAAGATTTTCGGAGCCTACAGCGCGTATCCGGGGAAGTTTTGAAATTACAGTGCATCAAGGAAACAACAACCGTGGATGAAATGGAATCGTACACAGAAGCAATTTCTTGGCTACAGGGATTACTTGCAGCATCTTTAGCTACTACCGATTCGCTCATCTCTCGAATATTCTCTTCTATTTGGCCAACGCAAGTATCAGACACGTTTATTCGAACGCTAGGCGAGGGAAGACCACCAGCGCTTATTATCACTGCGCACTATTGCCTTCTATTGCAACGCTGTTACTCGTGCTGGTATATGGAGCATCGTGCTTACGACTTGTTCAAGGCTATCCAACAGGACTTGCCTGCGGAATGGGGCCCCTACGTGGAGCGGATGGTACAGGTGATTCAAAATAAGTGATTAGAAAACTTCAATAATTAAGTAGAGCTGGAACTCTGAATAGTTAGATATTAGCGTCCGGGGGGTTGGCACTGTTGACGCTTATATGGTATGGTAACAAGTTGATAATATGAGACACACGACACACATCCACAAAAGTCCTACGATAGTCAGCACGCGCGCTCTAAAATTATATCCACTGCTTTATTTTATCTATGCACTATAACGTCATAATAGTCACCCGAAAACAACTGGCCACAACGCTGAAACAACAGGGTAATGATAAGCTCTCTCTTGTTCTGAGCGGGGCTGAACTCATCACGTATCCCGTATCTCGTATCGCGCATTGCCTCCGTTACGCGTGCATCACGGATCCTACCAGGCGCAGCTTATCCCGTTGTCACATTAATGAGCTGTGCAAAAACAATTCTTTGTGGGTATTCAAAGTGAGAGGATTAGATTTAATATATATATGTCTATATCCTTCGAAATATATCTCAGCATCAACACGTCAACCTCACCCACACAAACGCCAACCTGCCCATCTCTCATCCGCAGACTCTCAGATTAAACCCCCTTCCTCGCACACCTAAATCGCACCTACCTATCATTTACTATGGGATTGATCAAGACTGCAATTCTGACCGGCGGTGGCATATATGCCATCAAAAAAGTCACCAAATCCGCCGAGAACCGTCATAACACACAGCAACCCCAACCCGACTACTCTCGTCAGAATCCAAATTATCCTCAAGGATACGAGGGGTTTCAAGGCTCGCCACAAAATGGTTCTTCTCAACAAGGTCCCTACTACGGTGGCAACCAACAGCAATACCCAGGGGGATCCTCCTGCAACCACGAGCAACATGATCAGAGTTTCGCTCGTGGCTATAGTGGCCAAATCACCCCGCCGGCTTATACCCAGCAGCCACAAGGTTACAATGGGGGACCAGTAGGCAATTCCGGTGGTAGCGATCGGAATTACAAGTCTGAAAAGAGATAGATAAGCGCATAGATTATTCTAGAAATGAGGGATGGGCTGTCTACTGTTTCTGTAGCTAGGTTACTATGGTTTGTTCTCTACAGTCTCGGGGGTTATGTTATTGTTGCAATATTAGGTCCGGGGGTATCTTATATGATTAGAGATATCAAAACATTATACTTGATTTAGCAGAACAGATGTGTAGGAACTTGATGTAATAGACTATATAATTTGGTTTGGCCTTAAATAGAGATAAAGGCTAAGACTATATATAGGTAAGTTAGCTATTCTTACTTTAGCTAACCTAACTATAGATTTATGACAGGGGTTATGACAGGGGTAGTCTTATAATTAGATTCGCGTACCTTCTTCAAGATTATCTAGACCGACTCTCCCTCCCAAGATATTAGATAGACTATCTCCTACTGCACCTTAACAATATATTATCACAGGGCCCTTAGATGGCTGCACTCTACCGCGCTCTCGGCCTTGGTCGACGGGAGATCCGCCTATTAAAGCTACTCAAATCGGATTCCTTCGACTCCCCCATCCGCGGTAGGCTCGTGCACACCACGCTCGATGACCACGAGCCTTACGAGACCATATCGTACGTCTGGGGCGTCCCTAAATTTACACAGACCATCGAGCTGGAATCGCAGCCGTTTGGGGTCACGCCGCACCTGGAGAACGGGCTTCGGCATTTGCGCCTCGCCTCTAAGGATAGGACGATCTGGGTCGACGCCGTGTGTATCAACCAGAGCGACGATGTGGAGCGCGGCGAGCAGGTCATGTTGATGAAGCAGATCTACGAGTCTTGTACGGGAAATCTGGTTTGGCTCCATCCTATGGTTCCCACGCCCTCCAATGTATCTGAGGGCGAGAATCAAGGTGAGGAGGTAGATGAAGAGAAGAGACAGCAGCAGATGGCTAAAACGCTCGCGACCATGGAGGAGGGCTTGGATTTGTTTAGTAGTATTTACACGCGTGACATCAAGTCTCTCGAGCCGATGCGTCACAAGAGGGGAGAGGTTAGTTTTTGGGAAACCACGAGCGACAAGCCAGGCGACGACGTGTGGCTCCTAGAGTACGAGCAAATGGACTCCCTGCAGACGCTTTTTACCTACTCCTTGCTATGGTCGCGCATATGGGTGATGCAGGAACTCGCATGCGCGCCGCGGATCACCCTCGTCATCGGGAAGCGGACGCTGGATTGGGATATGCTCGACTCGTTTCTCGGAGACGCGGAGTACTCCGATGCGTTTCATATGGAATGGGGACACGGCACTGTGGGACCCATGGCTGGTCAGACATTCAGCAAGGTCAAGACTATTCAGAACCAGCGCACCATGACGCAGGCGGGGCAACGGTCAAGCTTAATGGATGTCCTGGCGCGCTTCAAGGGTTCCAGGTCCACAGACCCACGGGACAAGATCTATGGCCTCCTCGGCCTCACCTCGCAAAGCCGCGAGATGAAGGTCGATTACCGCAAGTCGGTCGCGGAGGTTTTCACTGAAGCAACCACCAACGAGATCAATGGGAGCGAGAACCTAGACATCATCACCCAGAACCCATTTCAAGGGAACGACTCTACCGAGCGACTGGCCGGCCTCCCGTCCTGGGTCCCTGATTTTTCGTGCAACATGTACGACGACTACTCCAATCAGTACTCTAGCATCCTTTTTGCGCAGCGGGGGATCTACAGTGCTGGGAGTGCAGAATGCAAAGTCCCCTGCGACGACGTCCTACCCGGTCGTGTGTTACGCCTCCACGGAACGGTCATCGGTCGCGTGGGACCCATATTATTTAATGACTGGGAACAATCGTACGACGTGAAGCCTGGATGGCAACTCCAGAATCTCTACGCGTATAAGAAGCTCTATCTCAGCCCCGACGTCTTAGACTCGTCGGCGACGTACGTAAATGGGGAGCCCGAATTACAGGCGTTCTGGAGGACTTTGGCAGGTGACTGCGTCGCGTACCCTATAGAGCGACTAGACCAGACACAAATCGCCGAGGACGGCAAGGCGATTCGAGAGCTTATGCGGCAGCCGTTGACGGAGGAGTCGCGGTGGTATACGTTCTATAAAGATCTGGCCTCGGGGCGGATGATGGATAAGATGTTTATGCGGTGGATGTTCACGAAGGCGGATAATGGGCTCTTTTTGATGGTGAAGGAGGGAGCGAAGGAAGGGGATGTTATTGTGGTTGTGGATGGTGGAAAAGTTCCGCTATTGCTACGTAAAGTGGAGGATGGTGAGGGAGGCGGGTATACTGTTGTCAACGCTGCTTATGTGCATGGTTTCATGGATGGGGAGGCAAGGACCTGGGTGGAGGAGGGGAAACTGACTGAGCAGGATTTCCTAGTCGTGTGAAATGATTGCAATGGTGAATAAAGATATTATAAGTCGAACCTCTAGATTTTTTATGAGAAACAAACACATTTTTAGCAGCTGTAAGAGCCGTCGTCGTCATATGTCGCAGTACTCATATACACACTCATAATAGCCGTAATGCTAACTAAAATTGTCATAACCCACATGAGAACGATCAATTGTACGTCTTCCAGTCTCAGCTATGATAAAACGTGCTCATGCCAATTTGCGGAAGAATTTCTTGTAGGGTGTATGATACCGTAGACCTAAGAGGACCCGGCCCAGATTGACACGCACTTTAGCTGTCGATCGGTGGTCTAAACAGCTCAGTCCTAGTATGTAGGCTCGGTAAGTATGGCTATCTCGAGATTTTCAAATCGATTGATAACCATTCTTAAGCCATCACCGTTTGTCTAAAACTTGCTATGGTATCATCTGCTAAAGGAGCTGGGAGCGAGACTTTAGGTGGATCTACTAGGAACGAACCTCGGTAACACAATTGATATGGCTGACACCGAGACTTCAAGTGACGTTTAATTCCTGCTGGCTATCGTTGTTGTTGATCTGGACCCGATACGTTCTCTCAACTCTAATATCCTCCGCGAGCGACATGTCTTCCCAGTTCTTGTTCCCGTCGTAATTCTCCGTGAGGTTAGCCTTGGAAACGGTGGTTTCACTTGCGACGTTTCGCCTGAAGCCGTCGAGCTGGAATGCATCCTTTGATGGGACCCCAGAGTCCCCAGTGTGTCGCAGATACGAGTTTCGCGAGTCCTTTGAGGTATATCCTAGCTGGCGGCGAAGGAGGCTAATCAAAGGCCTCAGAGTTGGCGTGGAGCCGCAAACGATGACGAGGAAGAACTCTGCCGTAACCCATGCGAATATATCGTAAGTAGCCCAGGTGAAATCTGTACGGTTGCCAAGCTCGGAGAGGTACGAGGTTTTAATGCCAGAGCATATTGAAGTGCTATAATATAGATTAGCGGCCGTCGCCGTGCAGGATTGCAATTGAGTTTGTGCATACAGGATGTTTAGGGCAAACACAATTGTTAACGTCATCTTCTCTTGGAAGCCCATCTGAAGAGTCCAAAAAATAGTTGCAGGAATCAAGGATAAGCTAGCGTCGACGAAAGTGTTGTATGCTATAATCATATTAGCTTTGGGGACCTCTGCCTTTGCATGATAAAACTCGACGCACCTCCAGTGAAGATGCCAAAGCTAGCCATGACGGTAGGCTTTATGCAAGTACCCTCAACCCTAGAATCCCATAAAGCAGCCGCTGGGCGACATTGCGCAAAGGTAAGAATCGAGCATGAAACGCTGACACAAAGGACCAAAACAATGCAGAACGTCCACAGATAGATCTTCTGCCATGCCCGTTGTGTGTCCCTTATGATTGTGAGAATCAAGGCGGAAACAGAAACTTTGCCTGCCCCGATGCCGATGATACCGAAGACTTGCGATGTCCAGTTCAGCAACTGGACCTGCGCAACGATGTCTGGCCCGAGGGCTCCCACATCGGCCATATGTCTCTCCCCGCCTTTCAGACAAAGAAGTGTAAGAGAGATGGTCCACCCGAAGAAACAAATCTGCCTAGGTTAGCAATTGAGACTCCATGGTGAGGGGAGGACGGACCATCGAGATGAACATGAAGAGATCATCATAGCCGATGATAGATTTTTGTGCGCGGAAGATAAACCTCATAACAACCGTAATACTGGCCAAAATTGTCATAACCCACATGAGGACCATCAATTGTACGCCACGATCTGGCACAGATGCGGTCGAAGCTGCCATTTCAGCCATTTATTGTGGCATAGAGTCGAGGCAGAAGAAGCTAACAATGGAACTGAATAGTTGCTCATGTCGCTAGCAACTGACAGTAGCACAGGTGTGACCTTTAAACTCTTATGGGCCGCCCAACTGTTACTATCCACCCCCCCTGTATGATTGTAATGACCCGCAAAGGTATTGCCAGAGCTTGGCAGGATCACTCACTAAACCTGAACGCTATGCCGCCTAACTTGGGTGCGCTGAAGCAGTAAAAACAGTGGATCATTATAATCATATAGGGGGGGGGGGATAGTATTCCGCAGCGGGATTTCCGTAAGGATCCGCGAAACTAGATCTGGTGGATTCGGGATTCGATTTTAATCTCGGTTCGGCCCATCCCTGACATTTCACAACAGAACTGGGGTCTGCGATCAGGGTGGGATTAGGTCTTCCCCTGGCCGGAACACGGAAACGCGTGTCCGCCTGATATAGTGGGTATAGGTGCGATGCCCCCCTCCCCAAAAAGGCGTATTTAGATGCGGGTTGGCCTCAAGTTATCTCCTAGACTTCTGCAAATCATCTTCACTCGTACTCATTACGGAGGAAAGATCTACGACTAAATATTGCCAAAAAACGCGCTATCGAGGCTTGGGCGAATCAAAATGGATCCCATTGCAAACCCAGATCTCCTCATCCAGCAGCTAAAGGCGCTGATTGCGAACCCGGAAGTTTTTTCCACTCAAGGGACGGAGATCATTCAATTGAGCCGCCAAGCTGCTGTTGCGTTGGAGGGCCCCTTTGAGACATTCCAACGACTAGCATACTCAGTTTGTTTCACTGTCCTAGGATCTTGCATTGACTTATCCATTATAGGCCCTTCCCCTCGTGTCAGCTCGCGTCGCACAGGAACACAACATATTCCAAACCCTAGTCGAGAACAAGGATGAGCCAACCAGCGTCGCCGTCCTGGCAGAGAAGACCAACATCAACCCTGTCGTTCTAGATATCCTCCTCGACTATCTGTCAACCCAGTTCATGGTAGAAGAGGTCTCGCCACAGCACTACAAGGCCACCAAGCTCTCTAACATCCTAGTTGCACCCCTTTTCATAGACGGTGTCCTTCACTTGTATCCACGCCCTCCAAACTCCAAAGTTTACGTTTCTGTCTAACCCCTTGCCCTAGCCACGATAATTGCCTCCCTGCTTTCAATGCTCTAAACTATTCTCTCGCCCACCCAACTGATCCACGGACCCCATTCGAGATCGGCCATGATAGCCCCGTCGATTTCTACACCTATCTCGAGTCCCACCCGATCCAGGGTGCCGCGTTCCATAGGTTTATGGAGGCCCAGTTCGCATCTCTCCCCACATGGCTCGATGTCCTCCCGTTCGACTCTGAGTATGCCGCTTCAACTACCCCCGAGACCCCAACCTTCGTTGATGTAGGCGGCGGAAATGGCCAGCAATGCGTGGCGCTCCAGAAGAAGTATCCAGCCCTCCAGGGTCGCATCATCCTCCAGGACCGGCCGGCCATCCTCGAAAAAGCAATCACCCCTGATAGCGTCGAGAGAATGCCTTATGACTATCTGGTTGAGCAACCAGTTAAAGGTGTGTCTTAATTCCCCTTCTACGTTCTTTCCAGGTCGCCAGACTTTTCTCCTGTCTATGTCTTCTTATCCACATAATCCCTTAGTCTCTTCTATCCCTCGTCCCCCCTTTCCCCTTCCCACTCCCCACCCATCTAACCCATCCCTAGGCGCCCGCGCCTACTACTTCCGCCAAATCTTCCACAACAACAACGACGAGACCTGCCACCTCATCCTCGCCGCCCACCTCCCAGCCCTCTCTCCCTCCTCTGTCATCCTCATCGACGACAAGGTTCTCCCCGACGCGAAACCCGCAACGGGGAGCGTAGAGTACACGGCCGGCCTGAGCCTCGCTATGAAGGCCATGTTCAACGCGCTTGAGCGCCGTGAGGGCCAGTGGCGGACGCTACTGGCAGATGCGGGGCTTGAGATTAGGGAGATTAGACGATACACTGATTTTGGGGACTCGATTATTGTGGCGGGGAGGAAGGCATAGAGGGGGTGTGTAGTGCTGCATTGGGAGGTTAGATTTGGGATACCAAACAGGCATTTCAAGTGGGTGATTTGCGTGCTTTCCGTTTTCCCGACGTATCGTAACAACCGTCATGCTAGCCAAAATTGTCATAACCCACATGAGAACTATCTATCAATTGTACGCCACGATCTGGCACAGATCCGCTGAAGCCACCACAGAAGAAGATGAGAATAGAACTGACCAGTTACCCATGTCACCGACAACTAGAGCATTATAGTTGTTTTTGGTATCCATGATAAGAAAAAAAAAATCTGAACAGAGGGGGATTCGAACCCCCGAATCTTTCGATACGTGAATGCACTAGGCGTTGATAATCGACCAGAAGAATTGTAAGTTCTTGAGTCACGCGCCTTAGACCGCTCGGCCATCTGTCCGATTTTATTCCAGCAATAGACTCCACCAGCACAGATGTAGTCCTTAAACGCTTTTTCCTCAGTGGGATTTTTTGTAAGGGTTGGCGAAACTGGATCAAGTGGATCCAATTGTAATCTCGGTTCGGCCCATTCCTGACATCGCAAGGGAACTGGGAACGGCGATTGGCGTGGGATTGGGCTTTCTTTTAGACGTTGGAGACCGATTTTTTGGTTGATATGGGTGGGTAAAGAATATAAGCCCGGGAAATAGTTAGTGCTGTCATATTTTTTGAGTTTGCTCTGCGGCTCTAAGCCGCCCACACGACTTATGTACACGTATTTGAACCCTTTATACAAGTTATATATAAATACAAAACTTCCTATTCCAGTCCCAAGAAAAAAAATGAATGGAGCCAGAACAGAAAAGCAAATGCCGTTCTCTGAGGCCAGCCCCGATGGCTACTATGCGCCCGTAATATTTGAGCCATTTAGCAAACATCCAGCGTGGCGCTGCCCGTGATGTCAAGCACAATGTTGGTACCACAAGGAGACTCGCGGACAGTGGTGCCATCGACTTTAAGATGGAGCTCAATATCATCGGTAA
This sequence comes from Pseudogymnoascus verrucosus, assembly GCF_001662655.1. Taxonomy (NCBI): domain Eukaryota; kingdom Fungi; phylum Ascomycota; class Leotiomycetes; order Thelebolales; family Thelebolaceae; genus Pseudogymnoascus; species Pseudogymnoascus verrucosus. The sequence goes on from NW_017263652.1 coordinate 1,177,899, forward strand.
GCGCGAACTCGTCGCGGGCCGAGAGACGGACCTCTCCGCCTCCATTGACGGTGCCACCGCGGATGGTGACGCCGTAGCAGTTCTCAATAAGAATAGCATTGTTTCCGGTGTTAGAAATATCGACAGTACCAATCTCGGCGCCACCAGACTCCGAGACACAGAAGAAGCCACGGCCACCTCCCTTGGCGATGACCTTGTCGACGAAGATGTTGGTCTCATATCCGCCGTTCAGTTTGCCGTTCTGGTTCGCGAAGCGGAGGGCAGCGTAGCCGGTACCGGCGCCGGCATTATCGGCGTCAACGAGGCCAACATGCGAATTGGTCGTCATCTGGAGCAGCAGACCGCACTCGCCGACGTTACGGGCGATGACCTCGTTTATGGTAAGACCATCGATGTTCCAGGTCTCGACGGCGTGGCTGGTAGCGCCAGTCACCTTGATGGAGTCCATCTTCACGTTTTTGTTTGCAGCCTCGTCACGGTCGAAGCGGATTCCAATACCACCGGTGAGGTTCATGACGATCTTGCCGAGCGACAGGTCGGTGGTACCGTAGAAGTGCATGGCGAAGTAGGGGGCGCCGGTCAGGCTCAGGTAAGGGATAGAGGCACCCTTTGTGTTCAGCGACTCGATGCCACCCCTCCCAGCCTTGTAGCCCAGATTAATAGTGCCACAGCCCTCGAAGATCTTGCCGCTGCCGATGGAGATGATGTTGGTGCCAATGGAACCCGACGCCATCACGGCAACGCGCTCGCCGCTGGCAATGGCGCCGAGCGCAGCATTGATTGCGGCGAAGTAGTCTGAGCCGCTGTATACGCTGGAACCACCTTTGGTGGCCACATAGGCACCCGAAGAGCCTGTGACCTTGGCCTCAGGTGTACCAGCACCACAGTCGGCGGCATTGGTCAAGGAGATGAGGGCGAGTGCTGCTGCGAGGATGGATAGTCGGGCCATGGTTGCAAATGAAGAGTCTAGCTTGGTTACCGTCTTGCTTCTCTTTGTGCTCCTCCAAAGGCTATGGCGGACGCCATCTCTTTATACACATAGTTTATGTTTTTCTCGCTCTTGTATGAACCGAAGTGCTTGTTGCAAAGTAATTACGGGATAACAGACCCCGTATACGCTCTCGTATGTTTGACTTGTCCCCGCATTCTCCTCAATCTATGCCTGACTGCCAATTCTGCCAAGAGTATGATCTTGCCGCTGTGTAGATGCAGTGGCCGATCGTCTGCTCTTAAGTGGCGCGATATTGTGAGAACAACTACTCTTGTAATGAACGTGGCTCGGGTGAAAGCATGCACAAGACATATATATTAAAGAAACTCTATATTCGCCAAATGCTGGTGAAGTTCACCGGGGGTGTCTGCCACGATGCAGCGAGGAACTATGAAACATTGGTCTCTTCCAAGGAAATAGTTAAGGGACGGAAACATGGAGGCATCATAGTGCATAAAAGAGTGATATATTAAACGGGGAAACTGTGGAAAATCGATTATCCACGTATGGGTGAAAGTATTTGAAAGATCGCCATCAGACAGCATGACAAAGTAAACGAAATAGGCAAGCGTGTTGTGGGGTAAATAGACTTAACTTGGCGGAACTCCCGCGGGCTGTCACGAAACGCCACCGGCATACAGATTGTGGAGAGCCAGTATTTGGCTTCAGGTCATTTAGAACAATTCTAGGTAGCATGGTAAATTCGGGTAACGAATTATATTTTAATTCTTCTTGCACGGCTGCAATTATCCATTGAAAGAGACTTAAATAGTTCCTTAAAGCCGGAGTCGGAGCGAACATTTCATGATTCGCATGAATATCACTTCTAAAGCGGTCGATCCACACCGCCTTTAACTGCCGGCAGTATATACAGCGACACTCTAACATGGTACCGCCTCGACTCTATGTATGAAACGAGGGTTTATGAAGCTTGGAGCTGTGCTCGAGTCTGTATAGCTTCTAAAATGTCACTTGAGATATAAAAAATAACTACAATATGGCAAGAATTCGTGTAGCAGACGTGTGCCGTGCCATATTTGCTCTAACAGACTCATCACATGATTGCAGGACTAATCAATGAATCATGCAGCATCCTTGTTTACAACCTTAACTTCACCTTCTCCCCTGTACTACACAAATAAACAAACAATCTCAATTCTGATACGGAGACAAATCAGCTACACCCTTCTGCTCAAACTCGCTCCTTGGCCACGCACCTGTGTGCCTGCAGCTCCAAATACGCTACGGCTCTTCGACTAGGACCTGTGAGCCTCCCACTCCAAATACGTTGCGGCCATGTCCTTCAAAGCAGGCTTCGCTCGGCCCCTACTGCCCGCCCTCCCTGAGGGTAAGACATCAGTGCTCGTCCGAGCCCCCGTCCCTACGCCCACCTTCCTCGATGAATCCACCCTATCCTTCACCGTCCATGCGCGCATCCACATCGCTGCTCCACCCATCGTTGTCCTACGCGCCCTTCTCGACACCGGCTCCTGGCCACGCTGGAACAGCTTCATCCCCGCGGCCGCGATCCACCACAGCGGGACGCCTGTTTCCGCTCTCCCCGAATCATCGGAGATCCTCGGGGTCGGCGCCGAATTCACTATGTTTGTGAACATGAGCGGCAAGTCTGAGGAGGAGCGCGGACCAGTGGAGAAGTTGAGGAAGTCGAATGAGTGCTTGTCCCTTGTGGAGGAGCTTGTTCCGGAGCGAGAGCAGGGGAGGAAGGGCTGGCGCTTGGCGTGGGGTGCTGATGGTCAGTTTATGCTGAAGGCGGATCGTGTGCAGGAGATTGTTGAAACGGAGGGGGGATGCGAGTATGTCACTTGGGAGAGCTTTGGGGGGATGATGGCTCCGGTGGTTAGGATTGCGGTGGGAGGACAATTGATTGATAGGTTTGCGGATCAGGCGAGGGATTTGAAGGAGTGGTGTGAAGGAGATAGGGGAGATGACGAGTAATGGGTGATCGAAGGATATGGTAATAGTTGTCTTCATGCGCAGAACCTTTATAAAATTGAGGGAATATGGACTACAGGTGGTAAAGGTCTCGCGAGCTCTGGCATTAATTTCTATCAGGCCATTGCTTTTAGCACTTATGACTTTACGCTATTGAATGAAAACGGTACTTAAATTCAATTCCTCAAATTTGTTGTCCTTCTCATACGGGGCTAGACTACCCTGACAATGCTACTTCTGCTCTGCCTCTATCCCACCTTTGATTGATGTAGGCTGATCCGAGGTGGTGCGTGTAACCTCAAAACTCTTCAAACAAATAGCTCATATCATAAGCCTCCTCGCTTGAGTCTCCATCAACATCCATCGCATCCACCATCTCTGTATCCTCTCCTTCCTCCGACTCTTCAACCTCCTGCTGCTCCCAAACTATCTCGGCCCCCCTCTCCTCCACTTCTTCCTCATCCCCACTCTCCTCCTCTTCATCGTCACCATCATTGTCCTCCTCTTCCTCCTCACTCTCATCCCCGCTCTCTTCCTCCTCCTCCTCCTCCACCACCGCCACCTCCGCCACCTCGGCCCCCCTATCCTCCCTCCCCCTCTCCGCCCACATAACCTTATTAATCGGATACCTCTCCCACAACATCAGCGCCCTCTCCCTCGTCTCCCCACTCTCCCGCTTCCGCTTCGAGATCCGGCAGTCACGCCCGACGAGGTGGTAGATTTGGCTGTCGGCCGCGTTATATGCTTTGAACCAGGCGTCAGGGACCCAGCCGCGGGGGACGGGGAGAGCGTCCATTTGGAGGGGGTATTTTTTGATGGGCGCGCCGGGCATGCCGGGGTAGGCGTACACTGGAAGGTGGTTAGCGGGCTGAGAGAGGGTTGGGGAAGGGGTCAGGGGTGACTCACTGGTGAGGGAAGATGTGTATGTTGTTAATTTGGAAAATTTGAGGGTGGTTCTGATTCTGGTCGACTGACTGACTGATTTTGGTGGTTTTTGCGTTGGCAAGTGAGAATGTGAGGTTTCTCATGTTGAAGCGTTTTGAAGTTTATACTCCGGATGCTAAAGAGTAGTTCAGGGGTTCCATTTGAATCTGAATCTCTGTCCCGCGGATAATGGTGGATATATTCTATAATCTTCCGGTTTTGTTAGATGCTTATTGTGTTCCATTTTGCAAACGGTTATATTCGTCAAGTTTCTTGAGAAAGGGCGGTTTAAAGACGTGCGAGCATAAAGAGGGTTGAAGTTAGAAATATCTCGCAATGAATCTTAGCAACTCAACTGACTGCATTGTCTGGTAGACTTTTTGTCTCTATGGAATACTTTGCAACTTCTATCGCAATGGTGACTATCCTATAGTCTTTCATTTCAGCCCTTCGACTTGCCAAACCTGGCTGAAGTCTGGTATATCGTACCGATCGCCCTGATATGTACCGTATCTTTTGAAACAAACCGGCCCCTCATCAGCCACGTCCAACGAATCACTCATCTCAATCGAACCTAGTCATCTGCCCACTCTACACTCTGTAGCTCCACTCGTGCTCCTCCTCACCGTACTGCCTCCTCTCGATCCACTCCTTCATGCTTTGGGCGATCTCACCAGCCTCTTGGTCTGGCTTCAAGCCACAGTCAACAATCTTGCCCTTCCAGCTGATATTCCTTACTGGGGAAACAACAGCTGCGGTGCCAGATCCGAAAGCCTCAAGGAGTCTCCCCTCCTTTGCAGCGTCATCCAGCTCAAACATAGTGTATTGGCGCTCAACAACCTTCCATCCCTCTGGCACGAGCTTCTCCTTTGCCAAGCTCAGGATAGAGTCTCTGGTAATACCCTCCAGGATGGTACCGTCAATTGGTGCTGTGATGAGCTCCTTCTGTCCAGTCTCCTTGTTCTTCATGGCCACCCACATGTTCATGGTTCCGACCTCAGTAACATACTCCTCCTTGCCGAACAGCCACAGGTTCTGGTGGAAGCCGCGCTTGGCAGCCTCAAGCTGTGGCACGATGCAGGGAGCGTAGTTGGCACCCAGCTTCTTGTCACCAACACCACCTGGCCATGCGCGCACGGCGTAGTCGGTGGCCTCCAGTGAAATAGCCTTGAAACCAGTTGGGTAGTATGGGCCCACTGGGGATGCGATCACAAACATCAATGCGCTGCCTGGTGGGCCGACACCGAGAGTGGCCTGGGTACCGATCATTGTTGGGCGGAGGTATAGCGAGTAGCCCTTTTGGTTGGGAATGAAGCGCTCGTCGAGCTTGACGAGCTTGGCAATGAGGCCAGTGAGAACCTCGGGGTCGAATGTGGGAAGAGCAATTCTGGCAGAGGATGTGTTGAAGCGGGCCATGTTCTTCTCTGGTCGGAACAGGCGGATCTCTCCAGCATCATTCTTGTATGCCTTCATTCCCTCGAAACATTCGAATGCGTAGTGGAAGACGCAGGACGACGGGTCTAGGGAAAGGTTCTGGTATGGGGTAATCTTGGGCGCGTGCCATCCTGTTCCGATTGTTAGCTATGTCTTGTACTCATATTACAACCAGGAGTAGCTACCTTCTTCGGCTGTCCATTCACAGGTGAGCATGTGGTCGGTGAAAGTGTGTCCAAAGACAAGATCCTTGGGTGCGATAAGCTCCTTAGGTGTAGTAGTCTTGGTTATAGTGAGCTTCGATGCATCCATTTCAGCCAGCTTCGAAGTGCTGTATAGCCTAGCCGCCATCGTTGAAGAGCTTGCCCATTGTTGCGCAACGAGCCTCCTGGGCGCGAGCGCCGTCGATAATTGCCTGAGCTTCATTTTGTATGGGAGCCAAGTCGACAGAATCTTGAATCAATGATCTTTGAGTCAACAATTCGCTGAATGGATTCGAGAAATAGGCAATAAAGCGGGTGTTGGCGGCTTTATATAGTCAGTATACCTTTTCACAATTGTCTGTCCGATTTGCGGACCCAAAGGCATTGAGTCAACATGCCGCCTGTGCCGTAAGTAGCCCGCTTGAGCCGCCCTATGCCGAATCGGAGTGATAAGATAGGCACAAAAAGAAAACAATATCATGAAATACACCTACATAACAATGCCAATTTGGTTGGATCTGGAAATACCAAAAGAAAAAAATGCTGAAATACAAGCAAACTGTCTATCTAAATGTCTCCGATGGTCCCCGTACTACCTGCCCATGGGCATGGTCGCCTGGCCGCCTTCCGCCGCCGATTGGCCAATCAGCGTTGCTCGCTAGAAAGAGCTACCTTGGGGAACAGACGAGGCCGCGTTGAAGTTTCTCGAGGCTGAGATTCGCCAAGGGAGTTATTCGCATCTGAACCGTCATATAACCCCCCTTTGCCTTCCCCTCATGGCGCGTACCTTCTGAACGATTTAATATTTAATATCTCAGATGGTTGAATATATTCGTCAATTTGGACGCTATGTTTTCTTCCGCTCTCAAGTCATTCTCCTCCAACATCAACTCTAACTATGTGATCGGTTCGCAACCCTCAGCTGTCTCGGGCCCTTGGAAGATATTCGATGGCAAGAATAAGAAGACTTCGAAAGAGGTCTCTGTCTTCGTCTTTGATCGCAAGGTGTTAGAATCGAATTCAGGTAGCTTGGGAAGATCCGACAGAGCCAGCGCATCGAGTCTCAAACGGTCCGTGGAAGAGGTGGTCGAACGGCTGAAGAAGGAGGCGTCATCGCTTGCGCGGCTACGACACCCCAATATACTCGAACTCGCTGAGCCGGTAGAAGACACACGATATGGGGGCCTGCAGTTTGCGACCGAGCCGGTAACAATTTCGTTGGCTGGGTTGTTACAGGAGAAAGATGAGGAGGAGAGAGCTACGGGCGTAGGCGGGCGCTCAAGCAGATTCGTGAAAGAGGATAGCGAAGGGAATAGGAGAAGACGAGACTTGGAAATAGACGAATTGGAAATACAAAAGGGGTTGCTACAGATCAGCAAGGCTCTTGAGTTTCTGCACGAGAACGCCGGGCTGGTCCACGGCAACTTGACTCCAGACGCTATATACATAAATGCAAAGGTATGCCCGGAATGGATAACATAAAGAATGCACCTAACGTGTTTTAGTCTGATTGGAAAATCAGCGGACTCTCCTTTCTTAGCCCTGCGGACAACTCTGACAAGCCATCCTCTGTCACCCCTATTTCTCTCTCAGAAGTTCTCAATTTAGACCCACGGCTGCCACGATCCGTTCAATTAAATCTCGACTATGCCTCCCCGGATTTTGTTCTCGATACGAACCTTAATGTTTCCGCCGATATGTTTAGCTTGGGACTTCTTATTGTTGCTCTCTACAACTCACCCCACGAATCTCCTCTTCATGCCAATTCGAGCGTCACAACCTATAGACGGCTCTTTGCCTCATCGGGCTCGATACCCTCCAGCAGCAACAATTATATTTCATCTCGGCCAATTCCTAGAGATCTTACGACCACTGTCCTCCCACGCTTAATTGCCCGTCGCCCTGCTCAACGCATGACTGCCCGCGAGTTCCAACAATCGTCCTACTTTGACAACATTCTCGTCTCCACAATCCGTTTCCTGGATGCGTTACCGGCGAAGACGCCCACCGAGAAGGCTGCGTTCATGCGCGGTCTTACGAAGGTGATCCCGAGCTTCCCCAAAAGCGTGTTGGAGAAGAAGGTCTTGCTAGTTCTACTGGAGGAGATGAAGGACAAGCAACTTCTGAGTCTGGTATTGCAGAATGCGTTCAAAATTATTGAACTCCTGCCGAGTGCTAAACGGTCTTTTACTGAGAAAATGCTGCCACGCCTGAGAGAGATTTTCTTGAGTGGTGCTAAGCCTGCCGCTCCTGGAACCGCAGGAGCCCCTGAACGTGATACTGGGAAAGAGGCGGGGCTGACGGTATTGCTGCAAAATATCAATATCATCACCTCTAATTGCTCGGGAAAGAACTTCAAAGACGGTTAGTAACAGGTGGAGTTTGGCAATGAAGCTTATCGCTGACAAATTGCAGAAATACTCCCGATAATACATCTAGCCATAGAGTCACCTACCCACTCTATCGTAGATGCGGCCCTGCGAAGTCTCCCAGTAATCCTCCCTGTGCTTGATTTCAGCACAATAAAGAACGAGCTGTTTCCAGTCGTCGCGGCGGTATTCAGCAAAACTTCGAGTCTAGGTATCAAGGTCAGGGGTCTTGAAGCTTTCGTTGTTTTATGTGGCGGCACAGCAGACTCTATTACCTCCGCTGCCGATGATGGCCTGTCTGGATTCGCACCGCAAAATGGCAAGAAGAAAGAGAAATCTCCCATCAGTGCATTGGACAAGTACACTATGCAAGAAAAGATCATTCCTCTCATCCGTGCGATCAAGACAAAAGAACCGGCAGTTATGCTCGCAGCCCTCAAAGTTCTACAGCAGGTTAGTTCCGAGGCAGATACGGAATTTATCGCTATGGATATCCTGCCTATTTTGTGGAACATGAGTCTTGGCCCACTACTTGATCTCAGGCAATTCCAAGCCTTCATGGACTTGATTAAGAGTCTAAGCACCAAGGTAGAACAGGAGCATACGAAGAAGCTCCAGGAACTCTCGGGCAGCAGTTCCGGTATCAAAAATGCTGGGGGTAACGATGATTTCATGTCCTTCGGCGACCTCCCAGCAGCATTCTCATCAAATGCAAATGGCGGCGAAGACGACGACTTCGAGCGTCTCGTGACCGGAAAATACACTACTAGCACAGCCGCGAGCAATGCAGTAGCGGATGGTGGCTGGGACGCAGCTCCCAACGCCCCCGCAAAGCCTGCTCCCCCAGCCGCTCCCACGTTCTCATGGTCGACCACTCCCTCCCCATCTCCGGGCCCATCATCCCCGGGTATTGGCTCCATGTCTGCGGCCATGAGGCCACAAGCTCCATTTCGAACCATCACTCCCGATCTCTCGCGCTTCGACTCTCTCCAGCCATCAACAACACAGTTCTCACAGCCTCTCCAGCCCGTCTCCTCAGCCTTCATCCAACCGCCACCAACCCAAGCGTCGGTCAACTGGCAAACCGCCGCGGCCCCCAGCAGCAGCAATATATGGGCCTCCTCGAGCCCAACTTCAACACACTCATCATTTGCACCTATGGTCCCCGCGCAACAGCAACGGCAGACGTCGTTTTCGGGAGCACAACCTAACATGAGCACTTCGATGGGTAACCTTTCTATGTCTCAGCAGCAAAAGCCAGCAACCCCCTTTTCCCTTCCTCCACCGCCTACCTGGTCACAACAACCTCAGCAACCAACGCAACAGCAGGACTGGGGCGCGTTTAGCTCTGCCCCACCTCAAGGACAGGGCCAGGGTGGGCAGCAGCCTGCGCAGAAGAAGGGGTTGGATGCTTTTGAGAGCTTGTTATAAAATGGGATATTATGATAGGTATTTGGGTAGATATAGAGGGATTAGATACATATATGTAGTTAGCGTGGTGCATATTCCTTGAGCGGCAAAGAAGCGTTGAAGTTTGGCAGGGTGCTTCGGTTGTCGAATTCGAGGACAGTTTATGACAGATGCGGAAAGTGTGATCTTGTTTGGCGGAGATTGAACATGGTTTTTTGTTGTGCTTACTCGCTGTTGATTCTTTAGGAGGGATCGATTTGGGATAGTCCCTATCGCAAATACAACACCTCCATGGCAACTTATTGCCATTTGTAGGTTCTACAGTTAAGTATTGACTTTCTTACTTCTTCCAGGACCAAGATTCGATTTTGATTTCGCCTGGCTGGGAATATACAGTGAGTAGGTTTATATTTTTTATATTTTGCATGATCTCTCGCCTACTTTTCTACCTTTCTACTTTTAATGAGCGATTACAACCTACCTCTTGACTTCACTCTTTGGCAAGCTCCGAGTTTAGACCATCAACTGCGTGATTGCTGCAGATGACCCTATTCCACCTCTTTTACTTCTTGTTCTAACTCTTCATAATACTCAAGCACACTTCTACCGTTTTGATCTTCATTCAATTCACCAAGTGAATACTCATATGTGGCACTGAAGGTTGGACACAAAGCACTGCACTCTTGGAGAGCTTCCGTGTTTCTGTTACTATCCTCGTTGAAGCTACCGATCTTGTCTTTTGCACATTTTCTTTCTGAATATTCTGATCTCACCTTGAGTTTAGTCTCAGACTGCAGGTTAAGTCGATCTAGTGAAGTACGCTCTTGAGATTGCTTCAGTTGCTTCTATCATATCTTCAACCCCAAACTATCAAACGCCCTACCTCGACCCCCCCAGGCTTCCTCAACCTTCTACCTCCTGCGCCTAGTTGGAATGCTATATATATATATTGGCCAGCTCTCCAACATCCCCGTTCAGGCCTCTTCCATCCTCCCTCCAACCTTCTTCCAACCTCCGATCTTCTTCCAACTTTCTTCCAACCCTCTTCCGACCTTCTTCCAACCCTCGTCCAACGTTCTTCCGACCTCCAACCTTCTTCCAACGTTCTTCCAACCTTCTTCCAACGTTCTTCCAACACTCTTCCAACTTTATTTCAGCTTTCATCCTCCAACCCTGGCAACCACCACCTTCAATGACCTGCTACTATCTACAAGTATAAGCAAAAGCTATATATGAACCTTTGAACTCGTACTCAAAGTAAGTTTGTTTTTCTGTCTCCATGGTCTCACTTCATGCATTTTCGATCTCAGATTGAGCTTCACCTTCGTCTCCATACCTCGCCTCTAAACCTCACTTTCCGATCTTACTTCTGTTCAATTGCCGATCTGAGCAAGTCAACCTTCCAGTTTGCCCTCAAACCTCACGCTTTACTCCGCTCAATCCGCAGTTCCGGCCCCTTCTGCTCTCATACACCACATCAGCTTGCAAGTCTTTCCTTTCCACTTCGTTTATATGCCACATCAGTTTCCGGACCTCCTAAAGCTTCCTTTTATACATCACTTTCGGTCTCAGGGTTCACCTTTGCTCTTCATTATACTTCACTGAGTTTTGAGCGTAACTTCCACCGTCTTCTGTTACATGTTCATCCTCTCTCAAACCTCGGTCTTTCTCAACTTCTCTGCCATCTATGATACTTTGCCAACTTCACATGTCCTCTATTTCCTTCCTGCTTTCTTGAGTTTACATATTCAAACAGTTCACTCCACCAGTCTCTTTCACTATCTGCTACGAAACAACACCATATATTTTGCACATGCTCAGCAAGACGTTTCCTAACTGAGGGCGCAGAAGCGTCACAACTTGTGGATTTAACCTGCCAACACTTCAGTTTGATGTAAGTTATTCCTTTACTTGACAATGGGTTTACTACTTCATGTTTTACATCTTCAGTAACTTCTCGTTATTTCATTTGCAATTCATACCTGATCTGATACGATCAACTTGCTATTTTCCTTTCTCACATCTGTGCTAGTTTAGTATAATTCTGCCAGTTTACTTCTGTCACTGGTCTGCAAGGTTTCCCGCTGCCTCTTCCTGTTTTACTTCAAGTCCAAAGTGTTGGTTATCAATTTTGGTCTCTGTGCTCATAATACCACACATTTCATTTCATCCATACACGTTTCATGTCACCAAAACTTCATACCGTTCCTTTCATGTGCTTATTCAAAGTATCTCGGCATTGATATGTATACTAATTTTGCACCACAGTCACCATGGCCGACCGTGGGAACCGTGAGTTCCTTGATGCCCTGCAACTTCGCGTTCGCGTGCTGGAAGTCGAAAACACCAGGCTCAATGCAGAAATTCTCAGTTTACTGGAGAAATTGGAAATCTGCATTGAAAAATACGGCCCGAAATGCTTCGTAAGAAAGTCCAAGCAAGTTGTAAGTGTCCCAATCTCACTCTCCATGCGCATGATACTCGTTGACTTTAGTACTATTGCTTGACTAACCTACTAATACGCATTCTAGGACTGGAGGAAGATGCTCCGAGACTCCGACAACCTGACAGACCCAAAGGAACTCAAAAAGATTTACAGGGCTGCCTGCAAACAGTTTAATATGAGCTCAGTCCCTCAGAACCACGGGATATACTACGTTCGGCCAAACAACAAAGAACTTGAATTAGAACTGGCAGTGGCCGACCCAACAGCGGGGTTCCAACCGGAGATGTTTTTCAACTTTGCTGCCCTCCTGAAAGACCATCCGAAGATTGCCTTCAAGATTGCGGCCTATACAATGGTTAAGGATACCGCGATCTCTGTGGTCGCCCGTTTCGACATACATGATGTGTATCCTCCAACACAAGGCGGGCTCGACAAGAAAAGTGGACTTAGCTACCGCTTCCACTGGGGTGGTTCGGCCTGTGCTATAAATTCGTCGCCTCTCCCAAGAGACGTCTTGGCCCCCATTTTCGTCTCCAGGGATTGGCACGAGATGTTTGCCACTGCATTCTACTTTATGAACTCGTTTTCATTCGAGTCCTTGGGAGAATTTGGCATTTTCTGCAGAAACACTCCACGAGCCAGATGGCAGAGGGTGTCAGATTCGGCTATCACATGGATTGGTTCCATAATGGAGACCAGCAACCCAAAGAAGAGCGGACCAAGATGGTGTAAAAGCCGTTGGGGAATGCATGTGTTGGGTCAGTTTCGTAATCTGAGAAGCCTGGTGATCAGCCTCGATGAGACGTCAAATGGCAGAATACGAAGAAAGGACGAGCCAGAACACATGAAGCAACCGCTCAAGAGGTCAACCAAGAACCACGACAATTACAGGATGACCAGAGATCTCCGCAAGTTACGAGGCATGGATAACATTTACCAGCTCCGAGGCATTGAGCATATTGAAGTGTATGATAACTTCCAACTGTTTCCAAAAAGGCCAGTTCGAGATCAAACTTTCGTTCAAGACTTGAAGCGCCAGGTGTGCGCTCCAAAGAGTCAAGCAGATGAGGCGAAAGCAAAGATTAAAAACATGATGCCTCTTTTGCGACGAAACCCTGGCACTCCCAAATACAAGCCGTCGAGGCAGGTTAAACAGGTGCTGAAATATATTTTCAACTCCCGTCCTCGATATGAGCGTCCAGATGTGCCACAGCAAATGGCAGGCGATGAGAGCGATTCGGATGGCGATGATGATGACGAGGACCCTGGCGATATCAGTGACCCCGAAAGTGACGACGTTGACTACGACCAGCTCGATGATGACGACCACCAGAACCCACACGACGATGATGACTCCGATGATGATGATGATGATGCGCCAAATCAAGGCGCCATTGCTTCAAGAGAAGCTTCAGAAGCCTCCAGGGCCGGAAATTTTGCCAATGGTGGCAGCGAAAACAACGATGATGAAGATGAGGATACTGAGATGGGTGGACATGAGCTTCAGAGTGTTATAAAACCAGGGGAAGACTCTGACGATGATGACTTCGAGTTCATTCACTCTGAAAAGCTCCCACCGATTAAAGTGGAAGGCGACGATGAGCTTGGATTCCTCCACTCCGTCAAGCGTCCTACCCAAACCATCGATTTGAGCCAGCTGCCTGACATGGCAGATCCAGACACTGCGCTTCCATCCATCGAACAAGATGAGGTCAAGCAGGAGGTGAAGTCCGAGGATCCAAGTGCAGGAGAAGGCAGGGATAGCATGGAGAGCATCCCCTTCTTCGATAGCCCAACTTGGACACAACGAGATGTGGTTTCACCTTTCGGACGGCTCACTCCGAGGCGAGGCTCTTCACCACAATCATCTTTATTCGTTCGTCAAAGTCCCTCCGCACGGAGCGCTTTTTCAAGCCGCCTCTCTGGATACTTCGGATCTCCAGGCTCGGAGCGAAAGCGAAGCTTTGAAGATGAAGACGATGACGATGCGGCACCTCTAAGCGTGAGACGTCGCTTGTCGGATATGACGGTGACTGAAAATGAGATTGAGAAGTGAAGCAGCTTTATGAAGATTTGCGCAATATCGAAGTATTTATTATGATTTACGACTTGGGCAATTTGAGAAGGAAGGCGTGGGTTTTAATGGCTATTGACAGTCGGTGATGGCATGGGTACTGGAGAAAGGAACCGAGCTTACGGTGGCGCTATTTGATGATATCTAAATGAATCGTTTTTGAGGCATCTGCGTGCACTCGGAGAGCAGTTTTATTTTTTATATTTTTATGATACCATGGAATGGAAAACGAGAAGGTTTGCAATTGAAAGCAGAAGCATTTGCGGTGTTATCGTTTCGAAGAAAGAGCCAGGCAAGAGTACGGATACTGACAGTGGATCCTTCTCATGTGCTCACAATTTATTCATCGAAGTTAATCTAATAAATCGATTTAACTTCATCATTCAATTATAAAAGTGAGATTAACATGTTCAGTTTAATTGTGGCATATACGGGCCCAACCTTGGCCAGCCATACTATCAAAGCCTAAAGACCCCGCGATACCTCGGCTCCACTAGCGCCAAGCGCCAATTGCGGGTGATGACGTCAACGTTACTGTTGTGAGGATTTTGAACTTGGACGAACATCGCCCCACATGAATAATGTGGAAGCTTCAAAATAGCAATTATTCTAAAATATAGACCCTCATTAAATAAATAAACAGTATTATCTGGGACAGCTATCGGGTCGTCCAATATAATGGAAGCGGCGTGGTGGTTGAGCTACAGGTTCCAATACCAGAGCACAAGCATCGACATTACGGTTTCTATTAAGAGGCTCAGAATTTGAGCTCCGACTAGCTCGATTCTCGGCTACTAAAATACGCTATGAGAACACCGCTTTCAGGAGCAAGGTCCCTGGAAATGGTAGTCCCTGAAAATATGCGCCTGGCCATCCATGTTATATGTGGGCCAGGTCATTGGAATGACGACATGATTCTAAAGTTGCCCTGACGCAACAATGCAAGCTACAAATATGAGTAGCTCCCCCTTCCGAGCAGAAAATTATTACTCTCTATACTCAGTGAAGCTTCATTTTCAATCAATTGAGCTGTGTTCGCGAAATTCCGACATTCTCACCGCATAATATCATACTTCCCGCATTCTATCACATCTTATAATCATGATGGCTTCAAGAACCGCCATGAGGTCGGCGCGTGTGCTGAAAGCGCCAGTAAGGCCCCCAATCCGCTCCAATGCCCGCCAAATCAGACTACAATCGACTTCGACGCCACAACAATCCTCACAAGTGGCATCGAATGCCGGGGGCGGTGGTGGTAGTGGAGTCGTTGCTGGAATCGCAGGCGGCGCCCTCGTCTTTTCTCTCGGATACGGATACTACTACTACAGTGGCGCAAAGACCATCGTTGATGGCGCGGCAGCAACCAAGAGGCAGTTCAAAAACATCACCTCCTCCATGAAAGACTCGGCTCCTGAGCCAAACGAGTTATTAAAATGGTTCCGGAGCACCGTTACCTCATACGCCGCATTCATCCCCGGAGCCAAGTCCTACGTTGACGCGGCTTTCAACGATCTCGATAAGATTGAGCAGAAGCACCGTGGCAAGGTCGACGAGATTATCAAGGATGCTTACTCCGACATGAGGGAAGCAACTAAGGGCGGATTGACCATCGAGACCGCACACAAGACCTGGGAAATCCTCGAGAAGCACCTCAGCAAGGTGACTGAGCTCGCGAGCGAAGCATCGGGCGAGATCTTGGATAACCACCCTCAACTCAAGGAGAAGGTTGGCGGCAACATCGACCAGCTGAAGAAAATGGCCGACTCGTACGGCCCAGAGGCGAAGGAGCAGGTGAACAAGACATATGGCCAGATCAAGGACATTCTCAAGAACAGCAGCGGCACCGACGCGGCGGACAATATCCGCAAGGTCGTCGAGGAGAACATTGAGAAGCTCAAGGGAATGGGTGATCAAGCGTGGAAGAAGGGTCTTGAGAAGGCACAGCCTTACCTTGACAAGAACCCCGAGATCAAGAAGGTCATTGAGGAGAACTCGGATGCGCTTAAGCAGGCGAACTTCTCGGAGCTGTTTGAGAAGATCAAGAGCGGGGATGTTAGCGATCTGAAGGAGTATGCGAAGAAGGCTAGTGAGAAGGCGAAGAGCTCGGGCGTGGGGAAGAACATTCAGGAGTATATCAACTTGATCCCTGGCGGTCAAGAGATCGTGCCGAAGTTGCACAAGCTACATGAGGCGGTGAAGAAGCATGGCGGAGAGGCGGACAAGATTGCCAAGGAGGCGTATAAGGAGATCGCAGAGATCCTATCAAAGAAGGCTGATGAGGTTGAGGATCTTGCGAGCAAGGCAGCGAGCGATGCTAAGAAGTGAGGGGTTGGTGTTTAATCCCTGGAGTTGGCATGGGGAGGATGGGGGGATAAGTGATTGTAGATAATACGCATAGTCTCGGAGTCCCGGATATTCAAATGTTCAAATATTCACGTTCAAATGGCTCCTCATGAATTATAGGACTCATGCTAAAGCTTCTGTCTGGGTTTGTCAACGCTCGTGATCGTATTATATCTTGTGAGAGACTGAAGATATCATAAATGCTCGTGCGGCACAACCCAACGGCTTCACATGGACTCCGCCAGAAGCACCCAAAATGAAAGCGCACAGCAACTATACGTGAAAATATAAAACATTAATCACTATATGCTGTAGTTATATTTTTGAAGAATAATACTTATAAATCCAACACAACAGGGTAATTGTAGCCCTGGCGGGGACTTTTCAGCCTGAGAGCAGGGGTTTGCGCGGTTTTTGACCCTGGATGTTTCGTATGACAGACTCGCAACTCACATCAAAATAGATATTCAGGAGGTCCCTTGGAATTCAACTAGTAAACTCTGTGTACGTTCTGTAAGTCAGTAGACAATGCGCTTCGAGCGACTTCGTCATCTAGGGCTCCTCGAAACGCTTCCCACGTCTCCCCGAGACGAGACATCATTGCCCACGAAGTCCAATGCATTCAAGCCCAGATCTTTCCAGGCCTCTCCCGAAAAACAAATAAACAGATACAAAATCCCAAATCTTCCCAAATAAAATAAATTCCATCATTCCAATCCCACCCATTTAAAGCCTACACCAACTGTGCCCCCCATCTCACACCCCCCTTGGCCGCCCCCAGCCCGACCCAAAAAGCACCGACCACACACGCAAGCGACAACAACAAATCCCCCAAAACACCCACCCTCCGTTTGCCCACCCTCCCTCCCAGAAACCTCACAACAACACCGTCCACCAACACCTTCCACATCCCCAAACCCGCTCATCACAGTCGCCTCATCTCCGCGATCCTCGCCGCAAAATCTGCCAATCCCCAATCCCAAATCAATCCCGTGAGTCCAACTCCCCTCCCCGCCGCACGCGCCGATCGACGCGCTGGCGTTATCACCCGCTGCGCCGTGCCTTCAACGTCCCTCCACAACACAACACACAACACCTCTTCCCCAACTTACCGCCCCGCGACTACACCTGTGAGAGATCCAACTAATGCACCCCCTTCAGAACCCCAAAAAATGGCCCGCGAAACCCGCGCCGCGACCGGCAACTCGCGCCCGCGCATCTTCGAGGCCCCTCCCTCGCCCGTCGCGCCGCGCAAGCGCGCCGCGCCCAAGCCGAAGGCCAACACAACTGCAAAGCGCGCACCGAAGAAGGCTGCTGCTGCGGGGAGCAAGCCGGTTGGTGTGAAGAAGACTACGGCGGCGCCAAAGGCAGGGGCTGCAGCTGTTGTTAAGGCGAAGGTGGAGAAGGTGAAGAAGGTTGTGGAGAAGAAGGTTAGTTAGTGGTGATTTTTTTTTTTTACTTTACTTTTCTATGTTTTGGTGTGCGGGGTTTCTTTCAGTTCGATGTTTTGTACATGTTTGTGTGTGATCTTTGGGAATTGGGAAGACGGCTTGTGAGATGGGTGCTGGATCGATCACCTTACTTACCATGTCCCTCTACCCACACTAACACACCCACCCCCCAGGCCGCACCAGCCAAGAAGGAGAAGGCCCCAGCGGCACCCAAGACGGTCGTTGCGAAGAAGTAGACGCGTCTCTACCCGCCTCATGGACACCACACCGCACTCACATACAAAAAACCGGCAGGGCGGACCGAGGATTATATAAGGGTTGGAACCATGCGTTTTCTGTCTAGCTGACTTGTCTATATCTGGCACTCTCTCTCTCTCTCTCTCTTTTTATGTTTTCCTTTTTGTGCTTTTTTTCGGAACCGGGTTATGGACCTACACCTCGCTTTTCATGTGCTCCTCTTTCGATGTTTTCTACTAAGGTTTGGGCTTGGCTGGGAGGAGAGCGACTTATCAGGGTTTTTTTATGGGGAGGAGCGTTCGAGCAAGCGGGTTATAGTAACGTTTATTGCGATTTGCTAGATTTGGTTTAATTATACCTGTCTAATACGTCCTATGAAGCCTGTTGCTCATCGTGCTACCTACTATACTGTAATATGCCACCCCCAATTGGTATACACCCACCCCCAATCTAATCAACCTGCGAATACCCAATATCCCCACTCACCCTCCCCAACTCCACAAGCCTCTTCCTCATCCCCTCCGCCACCTCCCTATCCTTCCCCTCCATAGCCCCAAAATCAACCTGGTCAACCCACTCCCCACACCCATGCTGCAGCACATTCCTCGCCCGATCCCTTCCGCCCTTCACATGTCCCATACTCCCATGCAGCGTTGCTCTCGCCTTGCCCGCATCATACACCCCGCGATGCAGGATATTATTATTGTAGAACACCGCGTCCCCGGCCTTCAACTGCACAATAAGCTGCCCTGGCATGTTATCCTCGTACTCATCCGCGGTCCTCTCTGCGTCCGTCCGCGGCCTTGCGTGCGTCCCGGGGACTACAATCAGAGATGCGTCGTCGTATAGCGCCAGGTTCCACTGCGCGTGCCACGCCGGTTTGGCCAGGCGCTCTGTCTCCTCCTCCGCCGTAGCAGTGGGAGCAATATCATCCCTATGCCATCGCAGCGCAAAAGGGTGATCAGGTCGGACGAGGAGGTTATACAACTCCATAACCAAATCATCAGTTTCGCACTGCAAAAGCTCCGTCACAACAGCCAAAGTGCGCGGACTAAAGTAGGAAGACGCGAAGAGGGCGGAGGGCGGGAGTTCGGGGTGCATCAGGTGCTGAACGCCCCAGATTCCCTTGTCGAGGTCGGCGGCGGACCAAGGGGGGAATTGCTTGGGGAGAGTGCGGATGTAGGGCCAGTTTCCGGCGCGGGCCTGGGCGTCGACGGAGGTGGTTGCGGTGCGCATTGTGGCGAGGGCTTCGGGGGTGAGGAGGGAGGGGATCACGACGAAGCCGTCTTTGTTGAGGCGGTCGAGGAGGGGGTGGGGGGAGTCGGTTTGGGCCGACATTTTGAGGGTGGGTGAGGGGGTCTCGGTGGTGGTTTTGGTGATATTGGTGATATTGGACGGAGTTTTGGTCTTGTGCTCGTGTTTGAGTAGCGGGGTAGCAGCTTGGGGAGAGGAATAGAGGTTATAACATGGGTTTGGCTTGAAGATATAAGGCTGAGAAGGCTGGAGGGGCGAGGCTCAAGGTGCGGTAGTTTAGGAGATGTAACGTAGCAATCCCGCTGTGGAGAAGGTTAGCCGGAGCCCTTAGAGGCAGAGGGGAAGGTGGGATGAGGGGTCCACGAGTCTCACGGGGCCTCGGATCTCGTTAATAGGTGACGTTGTGTAGAGGGTGTTGATCTCTGGTGGGTATTTGTGGTCGTATTTGTGTGTTTTTGATGGGCATGTCACAGCAGGGCGGGGTTGTGGTAATGTTGTATAAAATGATGCTGCGATAGAGGAAGTGGGGTTGATTGTGATAAGCTTCCTCGGGACCGAAAATCCGGGGATGCGCACGAGCGCAACTTTGGAACGGAGTGCTTGTGCCGGTTCAAAAGTCGGAGGGGGATTGGTATTGAGATTGAAATTGAAATTGAAGTTGTTAGAATTTATTTCTTTGATTCTATTTCTTAGAACCGGCCCCTTTGAAGCTTTGAAGAGATATAATATGCCTGTCGTAGTATAACGCCCCTATATCCCAAGACCGTTCTTAAACCAGACCACACGTGTATCCTTCACATACGACCATAGACTCAAGAGAATTGGGCATCCCGTCCGCTCTGCCATACACAAGCTTGAGATCGGTGGATTAGTAGTTGGGTGGGTGACCACCAGCGAATACCCACTGTTGTATGTTTTTTTTACCATTTTTTTATATAATTTTGCTTCCGTATCCTCTGGATAATAGGCATGGCTTAGAATCTAGGCCCCTTGCCGTCTGAAGGGTGAGGAGAGGGTGAGGCTAAGTAACAATTTTGTGTTTGGCGTTACTTTCGCGTCATTTTTGTGTTGGCGCCGAAGTTTAGCTATATGTTAAAAGACATTAATAATATAATTAGAAGATACAGAGCCTAATTCTATTATATCTATAGCTTCTTAAAAGCGAAAGTACAAGGCTTTATATAATAAACAGAAGATAGAAAAGATTACCCTGCCACCTATATTCTATTTACAACTTTTATCCTGCTTAAGTACTAAACATATCAACCTCGCTCCAATCTTTCCCCCTAGGACACTGCACACTCCCCTCTTTCAACCCCAACACCTTCTCTACAGCTCTCTCCCCACATCTGTCCGAAATAGTAAACGCTAATGTCCAACTCGCCAATGATCCGCCGCGCTCCCATCACTAAATTTATAATCCTTCTCCTCCTCATACTTCCAATGATCGGTACCAAGCACTCTATCACACCTATCAGCTTCGCTCTTGATACTCTTTCCCCAATTACCATCATCCCAGCCTGAGATCTTTAGATTGAAATCATAGGCCCATTTAGCCACGCCGTCGGAGCGACGGCAAGCGAGGTGCATGAAGCCGAGATGTTGGTTGTCAGCTGGGAATTCATCGTGGGATACGCCACCAGGACCCTTGGTGTTGATATCGCGGATGCCGATTTGGTAGAGGTCGCTGACCAAGGGCCTATTGATCCAGCTAGAGTCTTTGGTAGCACCGTAGTTGTCGATCATCATTTGGGTTGCGCTGTAACAATTTTGTCCGTCTTGAGTAGTATATAAGTATAGCTCTTTGGTGTTGGAGATTTTGATGGCGTATTCGCAACCAGTGGACCCGACTCTGGTAGCACGAACGAACTGAGAGGGGACGTTCTGGATGGTTGAGATATCGCAGATGTTTTGGCAGGCCTTGTCACGAAGTCGATAGTAGATGTTCTTGATGTCTTGCTTAGAGTTGTCGTCGAGGATCCAGTACCTGGGGAAGTTTGAATTGAGATCTGTTCCTGATCTAACGGGAACCGAACCAAAGAGACCTCCTAGAGCTTTTTGGAAGCTGTCGTCAGAAGAAGCTGTATTAAAGTCGTCAAAGTCTCCAAGGTGCAGAATTACTGGTCCTGTCTCTGCTACTAATGGGCCAGGCTTGTTAGGAACTCCTGGGAAGTACTTCGTAGTATCCCACCAGTACAGTGCTAATGAGGAAACATTGATTAGCAAAGTTCTATGCAGAGTTGCGAAGCAGATAAGGACACTTACAACTCGCAAGCCAAGCGTAACCGTCAGCATTAGTACTAGCCCTCGTAGCACCTCCTCCTTGTTGCAGATCTCGAATAGCTAATTGATGAACTCGCTTCGGACCATATGCTTGGTATGACATTATATCAGGGTCAATATATTCATCAATGACTGCCGCAACAATTAGTCCTACACACGGAAACATGTGTATTTAATGGAGTATACTTACTATGTGGTTGACCAATTAGATCGGTATGCATCATCTCATGCAAGAACATATGTCCACTTGTGAAGAAATATCTCGCATCCCTCATAATGTCAACATTACCCTTAGCCATCTCACCTTGCATCTCCTCGAACTTTCGGTTGAGAGTCGAAGTACTGAAGAAAGTCGGACACATTGTGATGTAGTGGTATTTGTAGCCAAACCAGCCATTACATGTCCACGCATAACCTCCGACTTGTTTATCCTGGCGTTGAATATTGCATAAGTTTCTGGTGTCTTTGCAGCTTACTGTGATGTAGTCGCCACCCTTCAATTTAAAATCCGCGGCTCGGCAAAATTATCTTGAAATCATATTAGCTTGGGTATTTGGTTATCTGATGGTATTAGAGTTTACCTTTTATCCGCTGCTGTTGGCCTGCATAGTCAGGTCCCATATAGAAGTGACCTCCTTCGATATTATGTATATCTGAAGTCAAACGAGTGTAGTGCGCCAGTATTTGTGCATCCCATTCAGCAGTCTCGAGAAATCCCTCTCTCGTATCAGCTGAATTGAGTTTGCAACTACCATCGTGATGTAGGGTGCCACCGAAAGCATGGACACCACCATCTGATGCGTGCAAAGCGTTTTTGCAAGCCTCAGGTGGATTCGAAGCGTCGGTACACTCGGATGGTAGCTGTGGCCATCCGTTGGGGAATGGGTTCTCCTCTCGAGCTGGTGCTGTGATCGAAGCAGGAGGGGTAGTTGGATCGTTGGAATTTGGATCGTCTGTTTCCTGGCGGTGAAGATGTGGTAGGTGAGGAAGAGCGGCTGCTAGGGAACATCCAAGGAACAGAAGCGAGCGAATTAACATCTTGAACACAGAAAGAAGAGCAAAAGAGTTGAAATCGAATTACTGCGAGCGGAGAAAGACAGCGATGTAAAGAGTACAAGTAAGGTAGGAGGTGGGTTGGAAACTTGTGCCTTACCGGAATATACCTGTTTTAAGTAGCGGTCGTTGCATAGCCCCAAGGCAACTGACTGCCTTAGCACCGACCGGTGAGGGCATCACGGCTGCCCAAAAAGAAAAGAGTCCGTCAGGTTTGCCACGGTCTACGGAAATAGAGATCTGTGTTAAAAGGGTGTGTTAGCAGCCCTGTGCGGAAATCACTTTTCTATTTCGGTCAGCAATACGCAGTAGTAAAAGCGACGGCTATAACAATAGGTCAATTCTACAGTTATATGTCAGTCTATATTCCGACTACAGTATCTATTGATTGCGGAGTAGTACAAACGACGATCTATTTAGAAGACTGTCATGCAACCCATATTCGAGGCTAGAGACCGTGTGAGGACCGCAAGGGGAGTTCCCTGGCGTCCCGCATGGAATCATCTGCTGCGCCGCCACGTAACCGCGAACATCACCCCGCCGTAGTTTCACGTCGATTATCTCGCGAATGTGCGCCTATAAGCACTCGAGTGCAGGCGTAACGCGCTGAATCCCCGCAGCCGCGATGAGCCCATCCAGTTGCGTCTTCTGCGCCGCGATCCGCGCCATTGCCGCTTCGAGCTGGCGCACGTCGACTTGGGCATAGTAGAGCGAGCCGACCGACTCTGTGTCGGCGGCTGAGCGCGTCTAGGCCTCTAGAAAGTTAGAACCGGCTTCGGGACGGCAGTCGAGGCGGTGGACTATTTATCGGTGTAGTTCGTTGTGTTATGCAGGGCTGCGGCAGCAAGTGGGGACGTGTCAGAATCACACAGACACAAACATGCACATGACCACGTGCACCCACCCCACAGTGCTTTGGTTCCAAGTGCAGCACAGTTTTCATTAACGATCCTTGCTTGGATTCATTACAAAATCATCCTCACACTGTGCTAGAGGTCAATACTTGGCTAGGCAGTTCAATTCTCAATAAAGTTTTAAGATTTTGAAGCATGTACTCTACCTACTGTGCTAAATGTAGAGAGTTCGACGTTATCTCCCTCATCAACGGAGACTTCAAACATTATCCAAGCTTGGCAGTGCTGAAGTCATCAGCAGAAGATCAAAATTGTCCCCTATGCAATCTAATATGGGCGAGTCTCACTCGGCGAGATATTTATAGCCAGATTGAGAAAGCACTTGATAACCCTCGCAGCCAGATTAAGATTTACGGGCGTAGTGTCCAGGATACCCGGGATCCCCAAGCAAAGAAAGGGGGCTTTTATTCTGTGTTTGTTTCTTCCAAAATTGATACAAAACCTCCATCAGTGGTGAGTGGCGAGTTGGCTTTGTTTCTCGGGAGAGGTGTGTTATGCTCTTATTTTCTGAAGACGCTTTATCTGCTTCTATAATCGAAACCCGTCTAAATGGACATAGATCAAACAAATACGTCAAACGTCGTGGCTGGGAGACAAGTGTTAAGAGATTCTGCACTACCTGAAAACATTCAGTTGATGAATACGTGGATAAATGAATGTTTGCCTAGTCATCCTGAATGCCAATATTTTGACGACAGGTTGCTTCCAACAAGAGTAATCAACGTTGCTACAGATGGTCAAGATCCTTACTTAGAAGTATCCCATGGACGCAAAGGCCGCTATGTAGCGCTCTCATACTGCTGGGGTACCACCACCGCACCTTTTACAACAACCGTCGACACTCTCCCCGAACGACTCCAAGGAATTCCGTTAGCTAGCCTACCCAAGACACTTCTCGATGCGGTAGTGGTGACACGCGCACTTGGAGTAAGGTATCTTTGGATAGATGCCCTCTGCATTCTTCAAGCCCGATGGGAAGATGACCAGGAGCATATTGCGGACTGGCAGATCGAAGGCGCCAACATGGGTAATGTCTATTCAAATGCTTGGCTAACCATTGCTGCCGCATCAGCTGGCGATAAAGGAGATGGATTGTTCTTGCCAAGAAACTTGAAGGAAAGGAAATATAAAGTTCCAATAAAAGCAGGCGACAAGGAGATAGATTTCGCATACCTCAAGCTTATTTCATACAATTCCCCGCTAGAACTTGATAAGCGTGCCTGGACTTTTCAGGAGTGGATTCTCTCATCGAGAATACTTGGTTTCACTACGGAACAAATAAAATATCACTGCAGAACTTGTGAGGTCTGGGAGGATGGGCAATACCAGAGAAACGGCCAGGATTTAAGGCAAATCTTAACAACACCAAAATCGCCAGAAGAAAGTGGAAACGGGCCAAGGCAGCTGGGATTATTAAATGCGTGGTACGAATGTCTTGCAGACTTTTCAGAACGCAATATCAGTTTCATGCGCGACCGACTCCCTGCTATAAGCGGCTTAGTCCAATTACTACGACAGCAGCTCCCTGGAGAATATTATGCGGGTGTTTGGAAAATTGACATCCACCGAGGTCTCCTCTGGCGATCTGACCAAAAAGTGCATTTTGGACGGCATCTAGGGCCATCGTGGTCGTGGGCGTCTCGGGCAGGACGTATATCGCTCCCATTTAGTCCTACCTATAGCGAGGACTACGAATGCTCAATGGAAGAGTATGAGGAGTGGCTAGGGCAGAAAAGGGATTTTAGAACAGCAATCCTCGAGGTGGAAATGCAATATGCCGCACCGAAATACGAAAGTACTGGAATTGTGGAACATGGCATTTTAAGGGTAAGTGGCCCAACGAGAGAGTCTTGGGTGGCGATGGCCGATGATATTAGGGGGGAAGGCTCTGGTTGGTATGAGTACTTGGAGAGGAAATACTACGACTCGTCAGGTATAGATACGGGAACGGTCCTAGATCTCATATCAGGCTCTGCTTTGCTTCTTTTCGATGCAAACGAGACACAGGATAACACTCTCGAGAAGGTTGTAGGTATAGGATACTTCGATGATGGTGGAAAGGATGTCGGGAGCGCTATTTGTCTACTTTTGACAGAGTCCGAAGGTTTGCTGCTTAAAAATCGCAAGGATAACAGGGAACAATTTGAGAGAATTGGCATCTTCTCTGTTTATGAAGATGCCTGGTTTGAAACATGTGAGGCTCGGGACTTATCAATTATATAATTGATCATTATGTCTAATGAAAGAGCCTGGGATCTTATTTTCAGTCCCTTGCAATCCGAGTACCATATGTATACGCCATTATAGAGAATATTCACCCTTCCATTTCCCTTCGCAAGAAACCTCTGTGAAATCTACCCGTTAGATCTCAGCGTTATATCTGTCTTTATAGTATTTCCAAACCTCATCACGTTCACCCTCGCTCACCCTCGCTCACCCTTGCTCGGTCACCCGCTCACCCGCTCACCCGGTGATCCCCCTCCCTCACTTTCAATGCGTATATGTACTTCTGTATGCGAGTAATCGTCACATACGACCATAGACTCAAGAGAATTGGGCATCCCGTCCGCTCTGCCATACACAAGCTTGAGATCGGTGGATTAGTAGTTGGGTGGGTGACCACCAGCGAATACGCACTGTTGTATGTTTTTGTTATTTTATTTTTTGTTATTTTATTTTTTGTTATTTTTTGTTATTTTATTTTATTTTATTTTATTGTCGTTCTGATATGAGGGTTGCCGGCGTGATATTAGTCGAAATGGTCGCGCTGGCCACAAGTTGGAAGGGAGTTTGATATTTAAATTGAAGTCAGTAGAAGTTGTATTTTTAGCTCTGTCTATCTCTCGAAAGCCAACTCCATTGAAGCTTTGAAGAATATGCCTATTATACTGTGATCTGCCCCTATATCCAACGGGATATTTAAACCGCGACGGCGACCAACCAACAGCCACACTCCTCACCAAACTCGCTCCATTTCCTGCAAAGATAATATGGGATATCTTTACCGTACAATAGCAGTCAGATGTTCGCCGTTTGCATAGACTGCCCAGAGCATCGTCGTACTGGCTGGTTTATCACTTCTCACCACCATCACCTCGTCTCACCGCCATCCCTTCCCCCCATCAACCTTCCACCACCACCCCCCTTTTTTACCACGTATGCCCCTATCACCGCTAAGAATCTCACGTTAGTGGAAGCTTTATAGCTCACCACCTCTAAAATCGAATTGTGCTTCGTATCCTCCCTCTTAAAGTTGCAATTTTTAGCCTATTAAACAAGCGACTAACTATAGTGCTATTAATCATCCCCTAAGCTGGTGGGGTAGTATCAAGACCAACCACTGAGAAATTGAAGGCATCATTCCTAGACGGGATCAGTCCGAGCTCACATGCATCATCAACAACCACATACCTTGAGTAGCTTCCCGCAACATCCATGTCAAGTCTCCCCCTCTCACAATCATCCATATCAACCTCGGTGCTAATCAACCCACCATCCTCAACCTCCCACAACGGCTCAACAAGAACAGTGCCGTTGGAATTAACAATGCAGGATCCGCCACGAGAGACGAAGTCGTCGCCCTTGGAGACGTCGCCCTTGACCCATGCGGGCAAATGGCTCTTTCGCTGGCACTGGTTGGCTGAGACAACTACACACCTACCCTCGCAAGCAATCATGCGCATAGCGCTCAACCATGTGTCACGGGCATCGGCCGTTGGCGCCAAAAACAGATTGACGTTCTGGTTGTACAGACTTTGTCTGAGGAGCGGCATGTAGTTCTCCCAGCAAATAGCAGCAGCCATGATAATCTTAGTACCGCGAATCTCCGTGGTAACAGCTCTCAGCGAGGAAGCCGCTCCCTGGCCCCAAACAAGTCTCTCGCTGCCCGTCTGTTCCCCACCTCCATCAGCTCTCGCTTGTCATGTGATATTACCAAAAGAAAGAGTGGTGGCAACATCCAATACATACCGGCATCAACTTCCTCCTCTTCCCCAAAGCGCCATGCACAGGATCCACGTATATAGCACCACAGTACAAGGTTCCCCCACACCTCTCAATTAGTCCCACAACGAGGAAAACGCCCGTCTGCTTCGAAATCCTCTCCAGCTCCTCTCTCGTCCCATCACCTCTCACGCCCCCATTCTTCGGCGCAGGCAAAGATTTCTCAACCCAAGCGTCGCCAGCTCCCTCAGGGGTATCCCCCAAATCAACCGCTGCGCGGAAGTACTGGAGGAACTGCTCACGGCCGGCGTCGGAACGTGAGCCGATCACGGCGCCGAAGTCACAGCCTCGCGGATAGCCGCCTAAGTAAGCTTCGGGGAAGAGCAGGACATCGATGTTTTGCGCTGCTGCTTTCTTGGTGATTTCCTCGAGGTCGGTTAGAGTTTCGGTGAGGGTGTTTAGAGTGCGCGCTTGAGCGGCGCCGACTTTGATGACGGATGGCATTTTGAGGTTAAAGAGAGACCAGCGAATCAATATTATTAATTAGGACAGGCTTGAAAATGGTAGATTTGTGGTTTTTGACTTTTGCTACAAGAGGATATGGGAGCAGATGTCGTCTCTAAAAGAAGTCCCATTGGTATAAATTAGATGGCCATCGTAGGATTTGGGTTGACCTAATTAACGTTCATGGTATGCAAGGTCCGAGCCTACCGAATAACGTAATACAAAAAATGTGAATCCACACCGGTGCGCGTATAGCAATTTATTTACTTGACATTAGGTTTAGTTTTAAGGGGTTTAAGGGAGTTAAGGGATTTAAGTTAACCTCTTTAATACAAGGCTTAGACCGGCACTTAGACACGGGAGAACATTTACTTAAACATTTACTTAAATGGTCTCCCGTGTCTAAGTGCCGGTCTATCAGAAATATATAGCTAATGACGAATGAGAATTTTGTATCACACGTCATTCTACTCCGTTCATCTATAAAGACTCCGAAGTTCCCATCACAATCCTAGGAACAACGCGTGCTTGTCATTTAGTATTGTCTATTTCTCTTCAAAAGCGACCCCGAAATCAATTATGGTAGCACACGCAGAACAAAGGCCAACCGTGGTTCTTGTACCCGGTGCTTGGCAGAGATCTTGTGTTTTCGATGTAGTACAAGACAAGCTCCAACTTCTAGGATATCCGACTGTTCTAGTAGACCATCTGTCGACAGGAGCTGAGCCACCAACGATAGAGCTTCCAGATGACGTTGATAATTTGCATAAAGTCCTCCAGCAATTGGTTGACGAAGAGAGAGATATAGTTGTTGTTGCGCACTCGTACGGCGGCGTCGTTGCCTCTTGTGCAGTGGAAGGTCTTGATGTACCCACACTCCAGAAGGCCGGCAAAACAGGCGGCGTCATAATGTTGGCATACTTGAGTGCATTCGTACTTCCCAAAGGCGCATCACTGATGGATGGCCTTCATGGTCAATGGTTGCCGTGGCAAAAAGTAGAGGTTTGTGGCAGCACATGGCTGATAAAATGACAAAAGTCACTAATTGCATTTTATTTTTTGATTTTAGGGAGACTACTGTGGCACCACCAACGAAGCCGACGTGTTTTACAACGACTTATCCGTCGCTGAGCAGAAAAAGTGGACTGCAACCATGACACATATGCCAGTCGCTGTGTTCAAGTCCAGCTGCACATACGAACCATGGCATGCCATGCCATGCATGTACGTTTTTTGCACGAACGATAACGCGATTCCTTTGGCCATGCAAACAGGCATGGCCGATCAAATGGGCAGTATCACAACATATTCAATTCAGTCCTCACATTCACCATTTCTCAGCTCGCCAGATGATGTAATTAAAGCAGTTGAGTTGGCGGCTAGGACTGGTGAAGAGAAGAAGTCTTTGATGTAAATGAAAGGGAAATTAGACACTCGCAACAAAATATGAGGCCTTTTTATGCTGCGGTTCTAGTGTGATCATCCATTTAACAAGCATGTCAAAAGTACTCGAATCTCCCTAGACAACTACTCTGACCTTGTTCCATGGTCTTGGTCGTGACTTTACTTATCCTCAAGTGCACGACAGGGAGCGTAATTCTGATCGTGCAGCTCCTAGCACCCTATGAGAGCGCAGTCTACCATCTACAATATTCACCTACATTGAAGGACTTACTATCAGGCGGAAAACTTTCTACATAGAAGGACGTGCTGTTCTTGTACAGTCAACAGGCTTCTTCAAGCAGAGAACATCTGCTCTACAGGATGCAGTAAGCCAAATTGAACAACGTTCTCTCTCTAGGGCTACTAGTTCCAAGCACGCGGACGCAGGGGGGGTATTCCAAGAGTACGGTGAATATTGGGTGGATCCGTGGATACGCAGCTCCACAATTTAATGAGGGCGCGAGTCTTGATCAACACGGGCCGAACCAAGTGGAGGCTCACCCACTAGGCCGGATGGCAACCGATTTAAGTATTATCTAGATACTTGCTTGATATCGGTGGATTAGTAGTTGGGTGGGAGACCACCAGCGAATACCCACTGTTGTATGTTTTTGACCATTTTATTTATATTTTTGACGTTCTGATATGGGGGGTTGCTGTCGAGGATGCGGGATGGGCGTGATCTTAGTCGAAATGGTCGCGCCGGACACAAGTTGGTGGAGATTTGATATTGAAAATTGAGCAAGTAACAGTTGTATCTTTGGTTCTATCTATTTTTGGGGAGCCGACTCCTCCTAGGCTTCGAAGAGATATAATAATATGCCCATCGAACTGTGATGCGCCCCTATGTTTGACTAGGCTTCCTCCTTCTCTGGACTTACATCGCAGAAAAGCTCTCTATACGAAGGTCTTACTCGGGACTTCTGTATCCGTTGACAACAATATTTCGTATATACCTCTGATAGCCAATATACAATGGCCATTCGACAATATAGGACTTATAGTACGGAAGTTGACCGTGTCCGTCCTGTGAATATAACACCTCTTCACTTCTTGATACTATATCACCTTTCTCTACACCCGCACCCTATCAATTGGCCATGTTTGATCATTGGCAACTAGTTAACATAGGCCGTCTCCTTCCACGCCGTGGCCGTGGACGCGATGTCATTCCTATGCCAGCGCAGCAATATAGCTTCTCACCACCAGCACTTATCACCACTTGCCTTCCCCTCCCCCCGCGTTGTAGGGCCTATGGGAGAAATATATGCGCGAACCTCTGTTTTGTTCAGCCTTCGGCTGGAGTTCAGGCGTGAGAGAGCAGATGTGATAGCACCTATGCGTGGTTATTGTGACCATGACTGTTTCCCGGCAACCAGCGTTAACAGCCGACCGGCGGTGCTAGGTATTTTAATATACGCTTTCCTCATTGGAACCAAAATAATCAAGTAATGAGAAGACCTTCTTCGGCCTAAGTTGCGGCATTAAAAAGACAATGACAACGAAGGCTGTTGGTTGGTTGTTCATGACGAACAACGTCAGGAACTGCTCGTCAATAACCCATCACACGAACTAGAATGAATCATTAACCCCAGACTTCTCACCGATAACCCCTCAATTAAACTAGATTATGGCGGGGCTTCCCCGAGTTCTCCATGTCCGGGGTAAGTGACCCCAGACTTTTTATTGGTAACCCCATTTCCGGGGGAAGTGACCCCAGACTTCTCATTAATAACCTTATTTCCGGGGGAAGTACACCCGACGTTGGGGGAAGGACCTCCGTACTCCACAGGTAATTACATGTAGAATGATATGATACCCCTAAGACCAGATTCCCACGAGTCTGCACAATCTATATAAAGCGACGTATTCGTCGCTATTTATTTTGTAGAGATCAAGCCTTCAATTACCTCACAGAACGATCAACTTACCTCGAAGTGAACATTATCCACCCGACACTTTCAAGCAATCCACTCACAGGCACAGAGGTGATCGGCAACAACCTAACAGCCACAATGAAACCAACTCAGATCATTTCTGCTATAACATTCTCGGCGCTCGCAGCGTCTGTCTCCGCAAAGACGGAATTTCATGCCAACTACGAAGATGGCACCCTAAGCTCTGGACACCCGACGACAGGCCCCTTCCGAATTTGGATTCCTGGAATCGAGCCAGGCCTCGCCGTGGCCAAGGACGCCTGTTACATGGTGAAGGGTGGCGCGCACAACACGAAATGGGCCGTCGCGAACAAGGTGACCTTGGACGACCCGGCGTACATCGGCGGCAATTTCCCTCGCAGCGAATTCGGCTTCGGGGGCCCAAGAGGCACCTCCTACCATTCGGGTGACCGCGGCGCATACAGCTTCAGCATGCAGTTTCCGGATCTCGTGCCCTCCGTGAAGGGAGATCGCCCGGCGCCTATGGAGGACGTGGTCTGGCAGTTCAAGCATCACGACGGCGGTCACGATATCCATCTCGCGCTCGTGGGTGTCAATCTTGTGCTCGGCTGGGGCGGGAATGTCTATAAGCAAGTCATCATCGACGATGTCATGCCGTATGTAAATAAGTGGATGGATTTTCACTTCGAGGTACTCTGGAAGAACGACACCACGGGCTGGTTCACTCTAGACATGAAACTGCCCGGAGAACGCAGATTCGGGCACAAAATCAAGAAGAAGGGTATTCAAACGTTCGTGACCGCCAGTCCCGATGGCACGCTGTGGGGAGATCATGGCATGATCCAGTACGGAGTGTATCGCCATTCGGCTAATTCTTCAGCTGGCGACACAAAGACGCTCATCATCTGGCACGATGAGGTCACGGCGATCAACTTCAGCCAGCCGCCCGACCAGATGCCGCCCGTCTAGTAGGGCATGCATCGCTGCAACGGCGGACCAGGGCGCTCTCGAAGCAAAGCTCGCACTTTGCTCACTACGGCCAGCTAAAGATTTGCCCATCTTGGGAGCTGGCGACTCTGTTTCTGGCTTCCATAGGGGGGTGGGGGCATTGTTAGAGTGTCACATGAGGAAAAGGGGTAACCGCCGCTGAAGGCACAGGCACCAACAGGCACAGGCTGATGCCTGCTGTCTTTGTTAGGAGGATTTCTTTATTTTGCATTGGTTCTTTATTTTTTTGTCGTGCGGTTAGAACTAGAACATGCAGGAAACCGCGTGGAGGACGACTGCCAATTATAGTATAAGTCAGGGCCTTCTGCTCCGACTTCATGTTGCCTCCTTAGCATTATTCAATCATCGTTTTTACACCCAACCTGGTGTTACCTCATTTGTAACCATTCCGTCATTCTGACAGGTGACTACTAGCAAATACCTACTGTTGTGTGTTTTTGCTGTTTTATTTATTTTGACGTGCTGATATGGGTGTTGCTGCTGGGCATGCGGGATGGGCGTGATTTTGGGTTGGAATGGTCATAGAACACGCAGGGATAGCCTCGATTGAAGTCTCCAGCATTAATATCATGTTGAACTGTCGTGCCACTCGAACAACGAGTGGCGCATGATGGCTTTCCATGAGGCAGCGAACTAGTCTAACAATGACCACCTAAGAATCGGGTTCAAGATGGCTTTTGCGGTGGAGGGTAGCTTACTTCGCATTCACGGTTGAGGTGGTGTTAACAAAGATTAGGTTCAGATATTCATTTCTTACTACTAATAGTTCTCGTCACTAATAGTTCTTACCACCATTTCTCGCCACATCCTCCCGTTCTCACCTCCTACCCCCCTCCCGTTCTCACCTCCTACCCCCTACCCCCTCCCCTTTACTCCCCCCACACATCCGCCAAATAACCCCGCTCCTCACGATGAAACCCCAATGCTCGACACCGTAGTAAAAACAGCGTGTAGCGTTCTGCTCGTCCATTGCCTTAATACATCTGTTGCTCGTATCCTTTGTCGATTTATAGAAGAGTCGGGGACTTCAACCTACTGGACTGGTATGGGTATCAGTTCTATCTAGCGAAGGTGTGTATAAGGTCCACGCTTGTGAATTACACTATATCCCCTCCCCTCCTCCCCACTCCCCACCCCCCACTCCCTAGATGTCCCAGGTTCCGCAGCAGTAATCTACAGATACAATCCAAATAAAAAAGCAAATCCACCAAGTACAGCTGGCCATTTGCCAGGTGGCTCCACAGAGTTGGCATACGAGTACAAGATCCCAGTTTTTGCCAAAAGGTTCTGACCAAATGACGTTCACTCCCGAACACTCGCTAGTATCCTTTCTGCTCTCTCCTATGCCCTGGTTATTCTGGATGTAGAATTCTCTCGCATTATGAGGTCGAGAGGGTGGGAAAGGTTAGATCCTCACTTCTCACCACCACAACTTCTTACCACCTCCCCCTCTTCTCACTGTCGCCCTCTCTTCTCACCACGAATCCACCACTTCCATCACCACTCTCAACCGAGTCCCCTAATCCCAACACTCCTCACCCCACATTCACCATAAACCACACAACGGCCATGTCCACTGGTGTAACTACGTGTGAGCTTGTCCCTCAACCTATCCTCCAGCCTGTCCATTATATACCCATCAAGTCTACTTCACAAAGCGGCGTCAGTAGCAAGCCGTCCAATCCCAGCCTAAACACAAAGGACTTTGGACTTTGGACTTCGGACCACTAGCATCAACACATATCACTTCCGTCGAGAAAAGATGAGGTGAAAATTCGACGCATATACATTACACTATATTCATTTAGACTACCCCCCCACCCCCACTTCCCATCCAATCCATCCTTTCCCATCCCCATTTATGTCCCTCCGCCCCAACTAAAAAGAAAAACCTTATATATGTCTACCCATCACTGTAGTTGTTGGTATGTATGCGCAAAAAAGCCCAAGTCGTATGCTCATAAAATGCCCGGCCTCAGCCATCCCTTCCATTCATCCTTTCCATCCGTGGTTAATCCAAACAGAAACAAAAAAAATCCAAAATAAAAAAACGCCGGTATGCGAGTACAACAAAAAGAGGTGTCGTTGTGCTGTACTGCCTTCGTATACGCAACCCCTCCATCAAACCTCCCCCTCCTTCCTAGATCTAAAACTCCACCCCCTCCTCCTCCCCTTCCCCTTCGGCTCACTCTCACTCATCGCCGACCCCGGCCTCTCCCTCTCCCCACCACCATTCCCGGCCACCCCCTTCCCCTTATCATAAACCCCCCCAGCACTCATACTCCTCCTCCCCCCCTCCACACTCAACCTCCCCTCCTTCCTCGCCTGCAGCGCCATCTCCGCCAGCTCCGCCGGACTAGGCCCCCTCCACTGCGGCGCCATAGACGGCAACGTCCTCCCCCTCGGCGTCGTGAAGCCCGCGCTCTTCGCCGAAACGATGGCGGGGATCTCGCCCGAGGATCCGACGGGTCCCATAGGCATGGGACGTTTGGGTGGCAGCGCGTCGAGGGATTGTCCGTCCTTGGAGGAGGAGGATCCGCTCCAGAAACCGAGGATGCCGTGTTTGCGGTGCTGGTTGTTCATGAGGGAAGGGGGGGGGCCGATTTTCTCACGCTTCCCTTTCATCAATGGACTCTGGCGCGTTTCTGGTACATTCAGCGACCCAGACGCAAGAGCAGGGACAGGCGTCAGATTCCCATTCCCCGCTCTTGGTGTCGACGCGCCAGACGCAGTAGGGGTGCGGTGACCAGCACCAGCTAGCTGATTCGCAAAACTCGAATTATTCGGCACCACCACCACCACAGCCGGTTGTGCGCGGCCGTCCGAACCCTCGGATATACTCTGCGCCACGCGAGACACCAGCACCTCCCTCCTTTCAGCTTCTTGGGCCCGCTCAGCGGCGCGAACTTGGCTGCGCGCCCGCGCGGAGTGGGAGGCGGAGTCTTCGTCCGCGACTATGAGGCGGCCTGTGCGGTCGCGGCGGGGACGGGTGGTGGTAGTTGCGGACCCGGCGGTTGCGGGAGCGGGGGGAGGGGCGATGGCGGAGGAGGAGGCGTCGTAGGGAGTGTTGCTGAGGGGGCTGGTGATGGTGGTGGCGTTTGGGATGTGGCGCTCGAAGTCGGCGCGGGGGTCTTTGGTGGTGGATTTTGGTGGGGAGCGGGGGGCTTTGGGGGTATCTTTTGGTGGGGAGCGGGAGTCTTTGGTGGTGTGTTTTGGTGGGGGGGAGGAGAGGGGTCGGAGGGATTTTGTGGGGGGTGTGGGTGCTGGTGGTGAGGGGGCGGCGGCGTTGACAAGTCGGAATCCAGGCATGGCGGGGGAGGACTGCCGGCGGATTGAGCGCTGAACTTCTTCTTTGGATGGAGGGGGTGCGGGTTTGGGTTCCTCTTCCTTTTTGGCGGGCTTAACGGTGTCAGGCACTGGTGTCGTATGTTTCAATCCCGAGGAGAACCTGCTTGCTCGCTCTCTGAACGTGAGAGAAAGGCGTTTAGGCACCGGCGGCACTTTAATCTGCTCAGGTTCCTCAATCTTTCGCACCGTGATGGGAGCCTCTGAGCTTGGCTGGGTGCTATGCCTATGCCACCTCTTCTTGACAGGAGTAATCGTGTCTTCAGAATTAGCACGACCCTGAACAGCTAGGGAATTTGGGCGAGCCCGAGACGACTTTTGAAGAACTTTGCCTGGAGACCGCTGCTTGGGAGATGTAGGTGCAGACTTGTTGTTAGATTTGGTAAGTTCGGCTTCTGCCTGGGACGCCAATGAATCATCCACGTGGGCAGTCGTCATTGGGATCGGGGGTCGCGGCATCTGGTTCCTTTGGGGCTCAGATGGAGCTGCTCTCACCGGCGGTGGGGCTATTGGCTCTGCACGAGATTCTCTAGCCAACTCGCTCGGAGCATGTTGCGTCCTCCAATAATCCGCTTTGGGGACTCTAGGTTTAGAAGACACATCAAATTCAGATGGTCGAGCTACCTGGTAATTATCGAGTTCAGTAGGAGACTCTGAGGTATCCCTCAGTTTTGACCGAGACCCGGATGACTGCACCGATCCCAGAGAAGTATAAGAGCTATACCCGCTATCGGGCACAGCCGAGGGCTCAAGACGTGCGTGCGTCGAAGTATCCATT
This sequence comes from Pseudogymnoascus verrucosus, assembly GCF_001662655.1. Classification (NCBI taxonomy): domain Eukaryota; kingdom Fungi; phylum Ascomycota; class Leotiomycetes; order Thelebolales; family Thelebolaceae; genus Pseudogymnoascus; species Pseudogymnoascus verrucosus. Next base: position 1,214,156 of record NW_017263652.1, read on the forward strand.
GTTTGCGCAGGACGGCGTGGCGACATGGTTTCGACAGCAGGAAGATACAATTCGTCGTCCTGCCTTCTCGGGGCTTCAGAAATAGGGCTACGCCGATCATGCACTGAAAGCTCCGACTTAGCGTCCTCAAATACCCCAAGATGTGACCTGGCGTCCTCAAATCGTTCGTCTTCCTCAGAATTGCGTTTCGATGAAGTTTCCAATTTCGGGGTCGACGGCATAGATAAATCAGCAGAGAACAGGCTGGGAAGGAAATCAATATCCAGTCTGTAGAACTCAGCAAACTCGCTAGCACCACCAGGTATCTGCGGCGCCGATTCCAGATACTGCGACGACGCTCTGCTGATTTCCAGGACGTCAGAGTAGGCTGATTGCTTTGTTGCCGTGCTGGGGCTTCTGGAGGGCGGATCAACGGTGAGTTGGTCTGTAGGGTTGACTGTGATCTCTGGCTGCCTGGCTTGTTTGACTTCATGCGTCTTCCCTTGTTCCGACGGATGCCTCCGCGCCAAGCTCGCGAGACTCATGGCTGTCGTCCGCGCAGAGACATTGTCTACCTCACTATCTATAGGTGGTGCCCGTCGTGCCTTTGGCGTGTTCGCAGCGTTTGGAGTTGCGACACCATTCATGATCCTTAGACTACCTAGCTCAAAACTACCGATATGTCTCAAATCAGTCGGCGTGCTCATCCTCTGCGTGCTTGTGATGTCTTCTCTAAACCGCGGTTTCTGGAGCGGTGCCAGCATCTCCAGATCCTCTACGGGGCTTTCGCTTGCCTTAGCCTCGTCGTAGTAACTATATATTTCCTCCTCACTGGGCAGTGTCTTTGACCTTTCGAAGCGGTGGGTGAATGTCTGGCTGGATTCCGGTTCAGCTGCGGATTGTCTCCATGCCTTTGGATTTTGCTTCTGCAGCCTCGAAGAACGTGACCCGCTGTTGGTCTCGCCCATCCTCGTTGCAACGCCGGGCGTGAGGTGGGAGCGGCGGCGAACTGAGTGGGAGGTATAGTTTTCTGGTTGAATGTGCACTTGTTCCGTCGAGCTCAGGCGGGCGGATAGAGCGGGAGATGTGCTCGATCTCATGGAGTAGCGGTTAGATGCATTTGAATTTTGCGAGTGGACGCTTGCATTTCTGGTAAGGATAGCTTCTGTTTCGGCAAGGCGCTGGCGGCGCAGGGAATCATTTATTTGAGCAGCGGATGATGTTTCGGCAACAAGGGACAGTCGAGCTTGTTGGTACCTTATATAGCTTGGAGATCTATGTAAATCCGGTGTGCTGGATCAGGGGTTAGCTTTCTGCATATTCGATGTTCTGCATACCGTTGTGCGGCTGAATGAGAGGCGTTTGAATAACTTACCTGTCAGTTACTGAGTATTGGCTATCCGTAGGCAGGTCCTGAGCATAACCTGCAAGCCCCAGCTGTGAGTATCTACGCAACGGATCCGAATTATCCAACGCCTCAACTCCACCGTTGTCGTCTAAAATCCATTTATCATCTGGCCTATCCTGGAGCACTATCGACGCAGGCGTGCTCGACTTGCTTCGAAACAAGCTGCTCAGCCTCGACGCCCTCTTATCCCTCTCCTGCTGCCTCCCACGGCCCGGTCCAGAATCTTCCCTCGCATCCTCTGCGAATGGAAGATCCACATCAGATCTCGCAGGAACACTGCTCGACCTTCTCTTCCCCCTTGCATTAACACTCGCTAGCGAGCTCTTCCTCGAGACCCCGCCTCCAGGCACATCCAGTAGATTATTCGCTGACGTATTCGTCCTGGGTTTCGACAATTTATTGGGTTTATTCGATTTGGTCCGCGGCTTCGCACTCTTTCGTTTTGGCTGAGCTGGTATGTCCTGCGCCGTCTTCCCGCCGAATAGAGATGATATGAGACCCATCCGTGCGGATTGGGGGGGGAAACGAGAGTGTAGGTCAGAACAAAGGGATCATTGCAACGACATTAATATTTCTTCCTCCCAGCTCGACTTCGCCTGTCGGTGGTAGGTAATGGAGATCTTAAGGGGTGCAATGACGTGTGGGGGAAGCGACGGATCCGGGTGCAGTTGTTTCAGCTGAAGAGTTGCGCAAACCTCTCTACCAGCTGAGGCCAATCCCCACGGAGGAAATGCAATGCAGCGCTCAAACACTCTGTATACGTAAAGGTATGCGCTGGGTCAGACAGCGAGGAAGCACGAGGGGTCACTCAGCATAAAGAGGTCTTTTGGGGGAGGTTTTTGTTTTGGAAGTGTTGAGAATTGATAAGTATTTTTTGACGCCTTGCTGGCAGATCTCCGCAGGGTAATCCACGGGCGTGGCGGGGGGGTGTCGGGGTGCTGGTGCGGACTCTGTGGACAAATCAAAAATGTCTTACATGTAAACAGAGGCGTATCTCCGTGTTGAGCATGTCAGAGTATGCAAGACTATACCACTTGTAGTCTGACTAGAGCGTTTTATATTCCGCGATCCCCTAAACCGTCACTGGCGCCTCGTATTCTGAACCCGTTTCTGCAGAATCAGATCCTACTCGTCTCTTGTAACCTGCGTGGGTAGTAGTAGTGTCGTAGCCCTGGTAGTAGTACCTCGTAGCCCCTCTTTTGAAGACGGGACGCATCGATAGTATAGTAGTATAGTAGTGGAGAATAATAGGTGACTTGACATGGATATTGTACAGTATGACGATTCTCGTAGAGAGGGATAATACAGTAGTAGTATAGTATAGGAGAGTATAGGAGAGTATAGGAGAGTATAGGAGAGTATAGGAGAGTATAGGAGAGTATAGGAGAGTATAGCAGAGTATAGCAGAGTATAGTGCAAAACCCAATCACCTGCAATGTTCGTATTTTCCCCAATTTACTCGACTCGAATATATTGGAAGTGGACCATTTTGTGCATTTGTGCAGGAATGGCGTACCTTGTCTAGCTGAAGTAGCTGAGGTACGGGTACGGGGACAGTAAAATGATGTACGTACGTGTTAGTGGAGTCAACTAAACTCGGGTGCCGGGCACTTAAAGTTCCGTGCGCCAGACGCCGGATAGAAGTCCCGGATAGGGAAGAGTGAAAGATAGATGACATGACATTGCTCATTATTGCTGACACAAAACCCACGACTTCAATATATTCAATATGAATAAATATGTATTAAAACCCGCAGAAACTGCAGAAACTGCGACTCTCCCCAGTATTACCAACACAATGCTCCTCGTACACTCATTGTCGTCAAATGCGTACCGACTCTCCTGTTGTGCATTACTGCACTATCTGCACGGTCTGCACCCAAACTCCGATGCAATCCTGCCGTACGGGATCCTCAGTTTCCACTTACCTCATGAATCGTCTAGGAAAGACATTATCTCCGTTTAGACTCATTCTTCGGCTCGCCGGATGCTCCAGTCTCAGATGTTCACCGAGTCGACCGTGTCCTTCCATGATACTCAAACCGATAGGAGAAGAATCAAGACCTACTGGCACCAGCAAGACTCTAAATTTAAGCAACGCCGTCATGAGGACCATCGTGCTACGGCGTTTGAGACCCCACCTCCATTCGACTGCGGCCGGGAAACCCCTCGTTTTCTGCGGCGACTCTAGTGCTTCCCACGACATTTCGTAGACCCTCGCTGCTACGAGAACTGCCAGTATCACATCACACCAGTGCTACTGGACAGCGGGAATGTAGGACTACAGTTTTCGCCTCCCACACAAGCCCCCCTCCTCTCTATTACAGAGATAGCCACGACTCGTTGATGTGGCCTCCAACGAAGAGGGCTAGTTCAAATATAGGGCATATGTTCTTTATCAGGTCTTCTCGAAGATGGCAACGACAGCAGTGGAAGTTGGCTATCCGTTGTTCCACACATTTGACGTGGCGGTCGGTGGCACAAAGGCCTGCTTGGATACTGACTGAATAATACAAAAGCGGGCACAGCATGGCCGTATGGCTGTAGAATGTGCACATAAGCCGCCTTCGTCTACATTTGATTATAGTAGGCCTATAAGCATATCTCAGTACAGCATGGGCATGACGCTGTGGGACACCGAAATTGCGTGAGATGGAGTAGAATATCCAGAAACTTCTCCTATCACCATTGCCGTTCTCCCGAAGCCTTCTTCCTCATACCACCTCCAAGGTACACAAAACAGCAGTGTGTAATGCACGCCTACATTTTCCGGGAACATATTGTACGCCACTTCAGTGCATGTGGCCATTCCAAGCAATCCGGACGTAAACATCACCAAAGACCCTCAATTCTCACCCCCAGCGATCACATCCCTGTGCTACCCTATCCCCCAGCCTTGCACCCAGCCTCGCGCTAGGGGTGCACCGCGGCTAAAAGTCTCCCTCACGAATCGCGCCGCGACACAATTCGGCGGTACCCCCAGACGCGCGACACCTCAAGCCATCACCAGAGTTCAATCGACGACATCACCACGCCGTACCATGCCAGTCCCACACTAAGCGCGCAAACATGCATTTCATCCGACCGGCGTGGCTGACGCACAGTGGTACGTTCCTGCCCTTCCCCCCCCCGGGACGATTTCACCGATGCCTCTCCAATACAAGGTGAGCCATGTATACTAACTGAGGTCCCAGGCGAACAGAAGGACTTCGAGGTCTACTCCTGCCACGTCTCGCCCGATGGAAGCCGTGTCGCGACGGCGGCGGGAGATGGCCATGTGCGCATCTGGAGCATGGAGGCTATTCGCAATGCGGCGAATACAGAGTACAAGGGCCCGAAGCAGTTGTGCCATATGAGCTACCATAGTGGCACGATTCATACGGTCAGGTTTAGCCCCGATGGCCGCTGGCTGGCTAGTGGTGCTGATGATAAGATTATTTGCGTTTATCACTTGGAGAAGGAGCCCCCGGCGCATGGGGCAAGTTTCGGTGAGTTATATTCAGGAAATGGGGGGAGGGGCAGAATAAAGGAGAATTGGGAGATGGAGTCAGGAGGTGGGCTAACGATGATCTAGGCACCAATGAACCTCCGCCTGTCGAAAACTGGAAGATCCTCAGACGTCTCATCGGACACGATAACGACGTGCAAGACCTAGCATGGTCCTACGACTCCTCGATCCTGGTGTCCGTCGGCCTCGACTCCAAAATCGTGGTGTGGTCCGGTCATACGTTCGAGAAGCTCAAGACCCTTTCCGTGCACCAAAGTCACGTCAAGGGCATCACCTTCGACCCCGCGAACAAATACTTCGCAACCGCCAGCGACGACCGCACCATCAAGATCTTCCGCTTTACATCACCCGCGCCGAACGCCACGGCGCACGATATGGTGAATAATTTCGTGCTCGAGCATACCATCGCGAATCCGTTCAAATCGAGCCCGCTCACTACATACTTTCGCCGCTGCTCGTGGAGTCCGGATGGGAATCATATCGCTGCGGCGAACTCGGTTAATGGTCCTGTTAGCTCCGTGGCGATCATTAATCGCAGTCAGTGGGATAGCGATATTGCGCTCATCGGCCATGAGGGGCCGGTGGAGGTGTGTGCGTTTGCTCCGAGATTGTTCAGTAGCAGGGCGCAAGGGCCGGAAGATACGGATGCCAATGGCTTCAGTACGCAGCCTTTGACTTCTGTGATTGCTTGTGCTGGTCAGGATAAGGCTTTGACGGTTTGGAATACGAGCACGTCGAGGCCGCTGGTTATTGTGCAAGACCTGGCTCAAAAATCTATTTCCGATCTTGCCTGGACACCGGATGGACGGACCCTGGTTGTCACTAGTTTGGATGGCACCATTCTTGCGGTCGCCTTTGAACTTGGAGACCTTGGCTATGTGGCTCGAATTGAAGAGAATGATAAGGTATTGCAACGCTTCGGTGTTGGTCGCAAGGGCGTGGGCGTCATCGAGGACGTTGCAGGTCTTCGTCTAGAGGAGCGCAGCAGGGCCGGAGAGCTTCGCGGAGCAGAAGGGAGGATGGGCGCGCTGATGGGCGATGGAGCTACTGAGGCGCGCCCGGAAAAGAATGGGGTTTCAATCACAAATGGTGATAGCAAGGTTGCCGATAAGGGGGCTTCAACACCTGCAACGAATGGGACGGACAAAGATGCCGCTCCCACACCTCCAGCAGAGGAGACGAACGCTGCCAAGATCGAAGCAATGAAGAAGAGAGTAACGATCACGAAAGAGGGAAAGAAGAGGGTAGCTCCCCTCCTCGTATCCTCCTCCGGCACCGGCCAATCCTCACTCCCCCAATCCCAACTCATGGCCGCCAGCTCCAACAACGCCACAAGCGAAGCCCCCCAATCCATCCTCGACCTCTCCAAGCCCTACGACGGCCTCCCCTCCGGCGGCCTCGCCTCCATGCTCCTGGGCAACAAGCGCAAAGCCGTCGTCCTCGAAACCGGCGACGAAGACGAGACCGGCGCCAAACGCCTCAACGGCACCACCACCAACGGCACCATCCCCATCATGCGCAACGGCGTCGACGGCGTCGAGCCCGCCACCGCCACCCCGACACGCGGGCAGGAAGTAACCCCTGAATTCATCCGCCCCGCCGTCGTGGACCCGGTAATGTCAGTCTCACAAACGCGTCTCTCCGTCCCGAAAGTCCGAACGCACATCCTGCGGTCCCTCAATCGCGGCGGTCTACCCACTACCAAACCCCTCTCCAATGGCGCGGCACCAGACGACGACGCTGCCAAAAACGCAGACGATGTCATATTCGAAGCCCGCAATGACGCGCGCACAGGCGCACACGCTAATGAACCCACGCGCATCACAGCACTCAAGCGCTCCGCAGTCCTCTGGCAAGACTTCCTCCCCCGCCCCGTGCTGCTCGTGACGGGGAACAAAAACCTCTGGGCTGCGGCATGTGAAGACGGGTCTCTCTATGTCTGGACCCCCGCGGGCCGGCGCCTCCTCAACGCGCTCGTGCTTGAAGCCCAGCCTGTTATACTAGAATGTCGAGGGTGGTGGCTCCTCTGCATCACAGCGGTGGGGATGTGTCACGTCTGGAACATCCGCACGTTGTCGTCGCCGCATCCGCCGGTGAGTCTGGCCCCCGTGCTGGATGCGGCGGTGAAATCGCTGTCATCTCACACTGTCCCCGGACCGGGAATAACCTCCGCACACCTCAATTCCACGGGGAATATCGTCCTTACTCTCACTAACGGCGATGGGTACGCCTATGCTCCCGCCCTGTACGTGTGGCAGCGCCTCAGCGAGGCCTGGTGGGCCGTCGGCTCGCAGTACTGGAATAGCAATGACTCCTCCGTCTCCGCTCTCCAAAGCACCGCCGTCGGCGGGCCATCCACCTCCACCGCGCCCGAGACCCTCGTATCCGCCGGCATAATCCCTCATCTCGAGCGCCATACCACCGCTGAGGTGTTGCTCAAGGGGCGCGCATACATGCTCCAGCGCCTCGTCAAGGGTGTGTTACCACGCCCTGGCTTCGAGAGATTCGAAAGCGCGGTTAGTGTTGCGCATCTGGAGAATAGGGTGGCGGGTGCGCTGGGGCTGGGGGCCAGGGAGGAATTTAGGTTGTATCTGTATATGTATGCGAAGCGGCTTGGGGCAGAGGGGGCGAAGGGGAAGGTGGAGGAGTTGTTGAGGGGGTTGCTTGGGGGGATTCTGGAGGAGGGAACTGCAGAGGGGGAGGGGAAGGGGTGGATGGCGGAGGGGGAGACGATTTGTGGGTGGGATCGGAGGGAGTTGTTGAAGGGGGTTGTGTTGATTCTTGGTATGTTTTACCCTTCCCTCTCTATTCCGCTGTCACAGCTGGGCGCACTCTTTGGATTTGTTGGAACAGAACTAATAGTCTATATAGGCAAATTCCGCGATCTCCAACGCGTCACAGTCCAGTACGCTCGCGTGCTAGATATGGTAGACGATGAGGACGCGATGGAGTCTACCTGAGCTTATCTTATCGTTTCCACTGGAGTTTTCATGGGTCCTGGTTTTGCGTTTTGCTAGGTTGCTAGGTTGCTCTTTTGCTTTCGGGTGGCGGGGGCCGGGGGGGGGGATGATGGCTGTTGTACGATATCACAATGAGTTATTTTTGGTGCGGGTTGGTGGGGGGGATGAAATGGCTTGTATTTTTTTGGACGGGCAATAAAGGAGGTGGGGGGGGTATTGATAGCTGGCTGTATATTGCTGGGTATTATGGGGAATGAGAGATAATTTAATTGCAGTTGCAGTCGGTCGAATGTTTGTCTCCTGCAGTGAGTGTGCTCCTGGCCTTAAAAGGAGGGCTGGGCTGGGGAGGAATTACGTCTCCAAGGACATCATCACGTACGGACCAACCCGAAGGTATTGGCTGTGTTGAGAAGATAGCCAAGGGGGAGCTCGTTGTATTAACTCCCCGGGCCATTCTAGACCGCTGTTGCTGCTCTTGGTAATGCTGCTGTTCTCGTTGCTGTTGCGATTCTTGTCACCGTTCCTACTCCCTCTGTCACTCTTGTCGTCGCTGCTACTCCTGTTATACTGGTATTACTGTTACTGCCCGCAATGCCTAGGTTGATCCTCGCGCTGGTACACGAACTTCTGCAGCTAACGTGGTTGTCGTCCTTGTTTCATGGTGATCCCATATTCAATCTGCGCTCGCACAGTGGGAGATACATTCATGAGTTGGGGATAAGTAATATGCGTCCCAGTTCTTACATTGTAGAGGCTCTCCCAAATATTACACGGCAGCGCATCCCCAATCACCCAGGTTAGCCCCCCCCCCCCTTTTCCATCACTTCAAGCCCAGTTTCGCCTGGGAAGAAAGGGGTCTACGTAGGGGGACTCTGCTTTGTCACTTGTCTTGTCTGCACCTATAATCTCTTTTTTCGGACTCCGGCTAGTCCAGTCTGGCGAGTTTACTTTCTTTTCCACGAGGCTTCGGGAATAGCATGGACACTTGCGTTTCTCGCGGGGAAAGAAAGATCAGATCAAAGCGCTACGACGAAGATACAGCTGGTTATCGGGCTAGGCTGGGGGCTGTTGGGGGGTCTGATAGTACGCTTGGATTTGTTTATGCCACATCTGTTGATGATATATCTTCGGCAGGATTTATCCAGGACTGGGCCATCATAAGGCTTGACCCGGGGCGCCTCGAAGGTTGCAATGTCGACTAGCATATAATTAACCCTCGAGTGAGGAGGGGGCCATTCTTGTGGCCATTGGTACTCTTGCTGTCGTTATTCTTGCTGTCGCTGCTATTCTTATTGTCTCACTACTACTGTTCTCCCCGCTGCCACTCTCCTGCCACTGTTACTCCTATTAACGCCGCTACCTCTGAGATCGTCCATGCCCGGTCACCATGATCAAAGGAGACTTGACACCCTCCACCAAACAAAGAACTTGACGCCTGCAACCAACCAGAGGACGACGCCCAGGATGGGCTCCTCTGCTGCTTGAGTTGGGGCGCAATATATATGCCGAGCTCATGGGAGACCAGATCGCCGTCGCTAGTTTGCGAAACTTCTGTAGCCAACTACTTGCTGTCTCTCTTTCGGGCTTTGGACAGAACGTGTTTTCTTTTTTGCTTAGATGTTGTTTTGTAGATTGCATCTTGAGCATCGTCACTTCCATCATATTTACCCTAGTCACGCACGTACCCTGCCGCCTTGATAACCACGAAGTTGGCTTAGCAATACGCCATTAGGATATACTCAAATTTATCCTTAGAGTCAAGTTTCTCCTCAAGTGGGCAGTTAGCCACATAGTATGTTGCAATGACTTCCCGCGTCATTCTAGACTGATGTTGTTCTTACCAGCGGTGATATTCTTGTTATCGCTCCTGCTCTTGTTGCCGATGCTGCTCTTGTCACCGCTACTACTCTCCTGTCACTGCCACTACTGTTACCGTCGGTACTCCTGCTACACTCAATGCCCAGTTCGCTATCACTGGTGCGTGTGCATTCTTGAGGCAGCATATAATAAGTGTGAATTTAGTGTCCCTGCAGTGTCCGTGTCGTCCCTTCTTGTGTTATGATAGAAAATTGGTTTCACATACGGACGGGGCGTTATATACTTTCTTATGGGCTGCTATAACTCCTCCTGGACACTGCCTTGCCCTTCCTTGCCAGGCTTATGGGCAGAATGAGCAATTGCTTCCTGTCGCCAAACTCCCACACGTGCTTCGCAACGCTGACAATCTAGACACCATTTGGATAACGCAAGTGTATCTGGATATATTGTGACGTGGCTAACCCATGACTGATATAATATGTATGCTTCCACCCATTCTAATGCCTGCCGGCGCTGCCAAGATCTAACTTCTATGTCATCAAAAGAGCAATAGCACAAACCGGTCATACATGTACAGATAATCAGAACGAACAGAGACAAATGGTATGTGAATTTATGCCGCCGCCGCCTCCTTCTTATCCCGCATGGCGCGGAAGAAGTCCATAACGCCAGTGTAGACGACGAGCAGAATACCTCCACCGGGACCCAACCTCAGAACCTTAGGCGTGAATCCCTTGTACAGCGCAGCGAAGCCCTCCTCCTTGAAAACCGTCGCAAGCGCTGGCCACGCCCAGTTGTACTTCTGGACCTGCCCAGCCACCTTGGTGGTGTTCTGAATCCTGGACTTGACGACATCCATGGGGGTGTTGAGGATGGTACCGAAAGTTCCTCCGGTGGCACCGGACAACATGTCGTACATCATCTGCTGGTTCTTGTTGTCGGCCTTGGGGAGCAGCGCGCGCACCTGGAAGATACAGCCGAAGTAACCGGCGTTCCAGAGGATGTGGCGCCACATGGTGCTCTCGAGGCCGTTGTACAGGGCGAGTGGGCCCTCCTGCTTCACAATCTTGGCGACACAGTCGATCATGCCGGTGTATCTGCCTGCTGATGCCTTATCCTGCAGACGGATCTTGACGAGCTCGAAAGGAACAACGACGACGGCCTCGGTGGCACCAGCGGTGGCACCGGTGAGGATGGAGAGAGACTGGGTCATCTTGGGGATGCCAAATGCGTCACGGTAGAATTGTCCCCACTTGTCGTTGGCGGCGAATTTGGTGGCGCGCTTGGGGGCCTCCATCAGGATGGGAGCCTCGATTCCGCGGTATAGCCGTCCGAAACTGGTATGGATTAGAATCTCAAGCTGCTTTCTGCCCGTAGCTTGACTAACCCTTCATTCTTGATGATCTTGCGGAAGCAATCCAACATGCCATTGTAGGAATCTGCGCCTTTTCCAGTGCCGGTCTGCAGTTGTCTATCGCCGTATTAGCCTCACAACAATAGCTTTATATTCAAGAGAAATCGTACACTCTGGTCTTGACGACATCTAACGGGTACCTGCGTGTGAAAGTCAGCAGAGTTCAAATGCGCCGCGTCTCCCGAGTTGACTCACATAACCAAGATCTGAATTTAACCAGGGTTAGCAATTGTTCATGTTAACTTCGGGCCTGTCCTCACCTCAGACACACCAGCCACGGCGCCTACATCCTGTTAGCAAGAGTCAATGGCATACTGGGTCTGAGGTAACATACCAGCCGCGAACTGGTAGACGAACGGCAAAGGTCTGTCAGTCATGATTGCTGTCGTGTGAGCTGCTACAAAGGTTAGAAAATGGTTCCAAATGGCCAGCTCCGTATGAGCATGGCTTCCAGTGAAGGGTGAGACCTACAAACCTGTTGCGGTGAAGATGGAAGAGATGAAGTTTTTCGAGACCCTGGCTGGAGCGAGAGAATCTCAAAATCCTTATCGACCACCCACGCGCCATTCTCGACGGTCCTAGCCGATAATCGCTCTCCCCCACGTTGGAGCACTCCACCCCGGAGAGCTTAGCGCCAGGGACCCAGTCGGAGCGATACCCGCCAACTCCGCAAATCTCCGCTTGGTGTTCTTGCTTGATGAGAGGTTTAGAGGCCCCAGTACCCCATATCACGTGCTCTCGTGGACGCGACTTGGGACGCGTCTTCTAAACACAAGAGTAGGAACGACGTAGGTAATTGAGGGACAAGAGTGTAATTGTTACAAAACATCCCCACCACCCCTCACCCTCACCCCTCCATACCATAATATGCCTCTTCAGAAGTCGTTCTCAGATACGAATCATTCGACAAAGGTACTTATATTCCTCCAAGGTGATTGAGAGAGTGTGGGCTAACTAGAGAAGCAACGACGACCTCAATGGCAACGAAATAAAACATTCCACGCGCCCCAGAACCGATATGATGTGAATCCCTCAGAACCAGCGCGAACGAAACCTCCGATCCCTATATCCTCGGCCACGAAAAGCAAACTCGAAGTCTTCCAATGCAACGCTCAAATCAAGAACCGTCGGTCTTCCATAGACATGTCTGGGACGGGGGCAAATCCTCTTGTCTTAGAAGAGGACAAGGAGAACACACCACTCAAAGCATCAGAGTATGGGATAAGCCCTTTATCTCGAAAAGATTTTGCGAAACCGAGTATTGAGACTCCCGCGACCCCCTCGAGCAAACTGGCGCTTCCCGAACTCATCGGCATGATGGATGTGGGGTCAATGGCACAACTACAATTAAAAACGCCAGACGAGCGTGTCATGTGGGACCAGGCCATCAACGCCGTTGATAACAATAGCACTTCTTATGTTGCACCCAGGCGGGGGGGTAGAAAGCGGCCTCGAAGTTCGTCGCCAATGTCGTCGCCAGGAAATATATCGTCGCATTTTACCGCGAATCCAGAAGCTGGTGATATTCAACAACCGGGCTCCCACGCTGCTCATGCCGGCCCGGGGTTAGACTTATGGTCTGGATATGCCATTGGGGCCGACAAATTCACCCCGAGAGGCCCCCCAAACCCACTATTTGCACACCTCATGGGCAACAGCTCGTCACCGCAAAGCGCAAATGTCAAAAATTCTGCGTCAAGGGAAGGAACGTTCAAAAGATCTATCAGCTGCGGTACACAATTTCCGAAAAGGAGGAAAGTTGGCGTTTTTGAAGATCATACAGATGTATTCACGGGGCCTATGAAAAGCGCGCTGTCCAAACCTTCACGGGTTAGTGAGTTGCTTGATGGGATAAAAGTGGCAGCAGTGAGCCCGGATAAGTTAGCGTTTTCCTCCGGCCCCTCAAGCTCGTCGCCTATCCCACGAAGTAAGACTTGGAGCGAAAGGAAGGAGATGCATCAGGCGTCGCCTTTAGGTGCGAAAGATCGCTATGTGACCACAGATGCTGGCATTGTGGAAGGCGAAGCACCACGACTCCGATTACAGCCTGAAGAAAGGGACGATGCGACTGTGTCGCAGAAGTCGGATTCCACCTCGTCGGATTACGGAGATTTTGACGCTGATCAATTCGACGAGTCGTTCCTGGAGGTGCTTGAATCGAATCAGACCAGCATTCAAACCTCACAATCTCCTGCAACAGGAATGTACCTCGATAGGCGACCTATAAATACCCAAGATAGCCCCGCGCCAGCTAAGAAACCCAGCATAATGCCTCCTGCGGATGCGGAAGAGGATGATGAATTTGCAGATTCCGACGAAGAAATGTTTGCCGCAGACTTCGAGGAAATTTTATCGAAATACGACACCCTTCCAGCTACTGCCGACGCAGGCAATCAACCTGCTTTGAAACAGGAGGAATTAGCTGAAGGGAAAGGCCCTGATGCTAAGACAGTGGCGGATATAGCTGACTCTGATGATGAATACGGTGATGATTTAGATGACACGGACTTTGCTGTGGCGGAGGCATCGGCTACACAGGCACAGGCATTACAGAATTCAGCTAGTTGCTTTTCGAATGTACGTACTGAGTATCCATAGCCTTCTGCTCAAATTACTAAGAATATGTTTTACAGCTCAGTCAAAAGCCCAGAGTAATTCAGCGGTATCTTGTGACAAACATACTCGATGATAGCTACCAGAATTCGAGGGGGCGCCAGTGCAACGAAAAGGTTTACTAGCCCCGCCTCATGTTAAGAGCCAGCTAACAGTCACAGGTTCTTATAGTACAAGTAGAAAACACCAAGGAGTATCGAACTATTCGACTAAGAGATGGATGGATTGAAACACAGGTCACGGAGAAGGCCGCTGTTCACGTCATCGGCGATTTTGTTTCTGGTCAATGTGTTATCGACGACTCGCATAGCTTGTTGATCCTCCATCCAGATCATTTGATTTCGGCCACCGTGGTCGCCGACTCTTTTGGCTGCACGAGACGCGCCGTGTTGCAAGACCGTGTCAAAGCTACGAGTGATTCCAGTGCACCACTTGTTTATGGGACTATTCTCCATGAAATATTCCAAGCTGCAATGATGGCCAACAGATGGGATAGCCCATGGCTCCATGATCTCATTGAGAAAACTGCGACCAGGCATCTGGAGGACCTCTATACTATAAAGATACAGATCCCCCAGGCTGTGGAATACCTGCAAAGTAAGATGGGAGAGCTACAATCTTGGGCCGAAGTTTTCGTCACTTCAAAACCACACCCGGAAGCAATCGTCAAGGCTGGCAATGGTGATACGGCCACGATGTGCGTGAGCAAACTCCTAGACGTCGAGGAACACGTGTGGTCACCAATGTACGGACTGAAGGGAAATATTGACGCCACTGTCCAAGTGACAATGCAAGATGCGAAATCCCGCCGGACATTAACAGTTCCCTTTGAAGTTAAGACTGGCAAGAATGCCAATGCGTCTCATCGAGCACAAACTGCACTATACAATCTTCTTTTATCGGACAGATATGACATCGACATCGCATACGGCATCCTATATTATATGGAAACTTCAGAGACAATACGAATTCCGGCCATTCGCCATGAGCTACGCCACATGATCATGCAGAGGAATGAGCTTGCCTGCTTTGTCCGTGAAAGACATGCGCAGCTGCCGCCAATGCTCAAAAAGGAGAACCTGTGCGGTCGATGTTATGCCAAAACCACTTGCTTCATATACCATAAGCTTGCCGACGACGGAGACGGAGAGACGAGCGGTATGAAGGACAAGTTCGACGAGGTTGTGAAACATCTCACTCCACAGCATAAAGAGTTTTTTCTCAAATGGGATGACCTTCTGACTAAAGAGGAGAAGGAGAGCTTGAAGTTCAGACGGGAGTTATGGACCATGCTCAGCTCCGAACGAGAGAAGCTAGGGAGATGCTTTTCAAATGTGATTATTGAACCTGGTTCGGCATACGAAGAACAGGACAACCCTAAGATTAACCGCTTCCGATATACCTTGATCAGGCAGGATGAAGCCGCCAATACGTCTTTCCTCGAATCTCAAATCACTATTGGCGAACCCATAGTGATCTCTGATGAGAAGGGCCATTTCGCCCTTGCTAACGGGTATGTGACACACGTCCGAAAGCATCGGATTACTGTGGCAGTCGACAGGCGCCTACATAATGCTCGTATTCGACGTCCTGGCTTTGATGAGGCCAACAATCAGGTCTTTGCAAGTATTATGGAAGTTGCAGGCGAAGGGTCAGCACCAGAATCGACAGAAGGCAAGATAACAGAGGCACCAGTGCGATATCGACTCGATAAGGACGAATTCAGCAATGGTATGGCAACAGTCCGAAATAACATCATTCAACTCATGGCGGACGGGCCTTTTATGTCACGGCAGTTGAGAAGCTTGATCGTTGACTTAGAAGCGCCAAAATTCAAGTCACAGGCCACCAACTACGTGCTGAAAGATAGGGAAAGTATCAACATTGATCAGAGAAGAGCTATTGACAAGGTCATGAGCGCGCAAACTTATGCGCTCGTACTCGGCATGCCTGGCACAGGAAAGACGACCACCATAGCTCATATCATCCGGGCATTGGTATCTCAGGGGAAGAGCGTTTTACTTGCATCCTACACGCATACTGCTGTGGATAACATCCTTCTCAAACTTCGCGATGACAAGATCCCTATTCTCCGCCTTGGAGCTGCGGCGAAAATTAACGCGGAGGTTCAAGAATTCGCTGAGCTAGCCGCAAAACCTAGATCGTCATTTGAGGAATTGGGGCGTCTGTGGCATGATACTCCAGTAGTTGCGACAACTTGCCTTGGAGTCAACCATGCCATCTTCAGCGAACGCACTTTCGATTACTGCATCGTGGACGAGGCATCGCAGATCACCCTTCCCGTTTGCCTTGGCCCAATCCGCATGGCTCGGACTTTCGTTCTTGTTGGCGACCACAACCAACTACCTCCTCTCGTGCAAAACGAAGCAGCACGTACAGGCGGACTAGATGTAAGCCTTTTCAAGCTACTTTCCGACGCTCATCCTGCCGCCGTTGTGAACCTCGAGCACCAATACCGCATGTGTGCGGAAGTCATGGCCCTCTCCAATGAGCTCATCTACTCCGGTCGACTCAAATGCGGCACCCCAGAGATTGCGGCTCGCAGTATCAGCATCCCCAATATGGCAAACCTCCAAACGCACCATTTCTCCTCGTCGACGATGTCACGCGCGGGGAAGACCATCTGCGCTGCTCCTGCAAAGGGTCAGTGCTGGATTCGCGATCTGTTGGATCCGGCAACGAAGGCCTGCTTCGTTAATACAGATACCCTGGTTCCTCGACCCCGTGAAGAGGCCAAGGGTAATCGTATCGTCAATCCTACAGAAGCCACGATCTGCTCGCAGCTCGTGCAGGCTCTACTCAGTGTCGGAGTTCCAGGCACTGAAATAGGGGTCATGACGCATTATCGATCGCAGCTCGCTTTGTTGAAGCACAACCTGCGCTCACACCAGGAAGTCGAGATGCACACCTGCGATCGCTTCCAGGGCCGCGACAAGGAGGTGGTAGTGATAAGCTTAGTACGAAGCAACGAGGCAGGTGGGATTGGAGAGCTCCTACGCGACTGGCGGCGAATCAATGTCGCGTTCACGCGTGCGAAAACGAAGCTACTGGTTGTAGGAAGCGGATCGACGCTTAAGGGTGGAGAAGGAGGGGCGGAGGAGATGGTTGGACAGTTTGTGAGGCTTATGGAGAGGAAAGCTTGGGTATATGACCTCCCGGGAGGTGCATTGGATAGCCACTGTTTTGACGATGCGGCGACGCAGGCGAGCGGCAGTGCTGCGGCGACTCCGGAAAAGGGGGGGTGGAAGCAACTTGATTTGAAAGCGGCGAGGATGCCGGGGCGTGCAATAGGGAATGAGAACTTTAAGGGGCCAAAGAAGGCGGTGATTAATGAGCGGGCGTTATTTGCTGGGAAGCCGGTGTTGAGGGATATTATGAATGAGGCTCGTCAATGATAGTCAGTGGAGGGGACTGGGTGTTGTTGGATATGATTAGGTAGAATAAGTTTGAATACAGTATGACAACATATATGACATGACAACTCCGATTATGGATATTCTATGGTGCCAGTTGTGAAATTGTGTAATTCAAGATATTGTACAGTAGATTTTAAACTCGTATCGATCTTATTTCTTTCCATCCAGACCAACGTGGAAGTTATATCCAAACGACCCAGATGGGTCATTGAATCTCAACTTCTTATCCAGTCCGTCAATCTTCTTAACATCCTCATCTTTAAGCTTAAAGTCTCCCTCCAAATTATCTCTAATCCGCTGAGGAGTCTTGCTCTTTGGCACCACACACCTGCCATGAGCAACACCCCAGGCGAGGGCAACTTGTGCACCGCTCTTTCCATACTTCTTACCAATCTCCACAAGGACAGGCTCCTCCTACACTGTATTAGTAACACATCATTAATAATAAAGGCAGCATGTTTCCTTACCGTCAGCTTGCCCAAGTTCTTCCCAGCATCGTAGGTCTGGTTGAGGTTCCCAAAGGGCGAGTACTGCGTCATATGAATACCCTTCATCTTGTGCCACTCCGCGAACTCAGTCTGCTGCAACCACGGATGCATCTCCACCTGATGCATAGCCGGTGGTACCTTCCCCTCCTTGTAAATCCTCTCGATTTCAGCCTTATTGAAGTTGCACACTCCAATGGCCTTCACCTTTCCCGTGTCAAGGA
Source organism: Pseudogymnoascus verrucosus (assembly GCF_001662655.1). Taxonomy (NCBI): domain Eukaryota; kingdom Fungi; phylum Ascomycota; class Leotiomycetes; order Thelebolales; family Thelebolaceae; genus Pseudogymnoascus; species Pseudogymnoascus verrucosus. The sequence goes on from NW_017263652.1 coordinate 1,232,002, forward strand.
GCTTCTCCATCGCCTTCCACGTATCGAGGTAATCGATCTTCGCCGTCTCCATCTTGCCATTCGCATCCTTAGGCATCAGTTCAGAGCCGGATTTGAAGGCCCCAGGCCAATGCATCAAGTAGAGATCGACGTAGTCGGTCTGCAGAGCTTTGAGGGAGTCATTGAGAGCTGGTTCGACATCCTCTGGTGCGTGGGCGTTGTTCCAGAGCTTGGTGGTTATGAAGAGGGTTTTGCGGTCTACCCCGGATCTTTTGATGGCTTTTGCAACTGCAGGTTCCGTGCCGTAGATGTGTGCCGTGTCAATGTGTTTGTACTATTATAGAAAAAAATGTTAGAACTTGCCCTTGCTCTAGAGGAAACCAAGGATGGTAAAACTTACGCCAGCTTTCAGTGCCTCAAGAACGGCATCCTCCTGCTCTTCTTTGTCCTGCCAAGTGCCAAAGCCAATGGCTGGGATGGAGGCACCAGTGTTCAATTTTTGAATAGTCGGCATCTTTCAAGCTGTATGGTAGGTAATTATGTTGACGAGATCGAGTAGGCGCAGATGTGCAAACTATATGCTATGAACTATGTGATGACGAAATCATTTTATGCTACCCTCGAGAGCTCACATCGGATCTATGTGGGTAAAACATGATAGTTACTTGTGACGTTGGTGGCCACTTCGGTCACTTGTCGTTCGGGATCGGTGTTGTTTCTCATACGTCACAATGAATAATATCGTCATTCAGCTCCAGTTCTTTCCCCACAGAGGAAACTACCGCGTTAGGCCCCGGCACTTGCAAACATCAGAATTAATAATAAATTGCTCTAGTTTAGGAGAGACTGGAGTTATATGATAGTAGTTGTGTGTGGGGTGGAGTAAAATCGGTGCTTGTGGGGTTTAAGTTTTTTATTTGGCATCTTGTGAATTTTATTCACGATAAGCTATTATCCAAAATATACTTAAAAGTAGACAGCGGGAGGTCCCCTTATTATGCTAGAGAGAGAATAATAATATTTAATACTATACAATTAAATTTCATCTAAATAATGCCTACATAGCCAATCACTAGAGAGCTTGGTCAGGGTCCACACGTATATATATCACCTGAAGCAAACAGAACAATACTACAGCACGGCACATTGAAGTAGAAGTATGGAACCTGGTTGACTTTCTATATGCCTTGGCCAGTGATAAACACTCAACATATGAAGCTATTCCTCGTCCCATCGCGGCATCATGTATGATTCGCCGCGCCTAATTATCCCATATTGAAAAACGCCTACAGTGCAGCATCCCCCTTACACTCGCCATCAGCCCATTTGTTGAGAAACCAGACATCATATCTTCATCAGTTCACCTCGGGATTTTATCCCGTCACAAAGGTGAACATTTCATGCCATGCCATTCACAGGCCCGCCCGCAACAGAACCGTTCGCGACACCCTCTGGCTCAAAGTCCTCCTCATATTCGGTGTCCAGTTCATCCCTCTCATCATCCACAAATCCACTGTCAACCTTCAAATGCCTCAGCCGCCTCCTCATATCTTCCCGTTGCCCATTCTGCCACCTAATCAGCGCTGCAGGCGCGTGAACCTTGAATCCATAGATCCTAGGACTGTAGCGTTCGTAGCTCTTGGCGGGCATCAGCGCTGGGTACACCTGGAACAGGATGTTGTGGAAGCTGGTCCCGAAGTACGCGCCATCGATGGCGGCGTGACGCGAAGACTTTGGGTTATAGATATCTTCGCACTTGGAGCAGTAGAGCTTCACGGCTTTGATGTTGGGGTTGTCCGACTGGCCCATGGGAAGGAGGGGTTGTGATTTGCACATGACGCGTGGACATTTGCCAAAGTCGTTCTTCTTATACTTGTCCAGCTGATGAAGTGTCAGTCAATATATCCATATACATAGTTCCAGGAGGGGACCCCTACCATCTTTGCCAGTCCTCGGGTCGTTACAATGTATCTTGCGTGCACGAGACCGTATAAGTGCCTGGCAGACTTCTCAATCGTCTCCCTCATATCATCGTCGCAATCCAGATCGAAGACATCAGTGACCAGATCGAGCGCATACTGATAGTATTGCACTTCCGTACTAAGCCCCGTCAAGTTGAACCGATCCGTCAAGTACTCCTCGTCGATCTCGCAGAAATACTCATTACCCCGCGATGAGATGAACTGTAGAGAGAAGAAGTCAGCCATTGCATCTTGAATTTGACAATACAACTAAGATGTGAACCATATCGCTCCATATGTGTGGAAGCCAACCACACCGCGGTGGCTTTACACGGTCCGACGAGTGATCGGGCGACGATGGGACAAACTTCGGGGCGGCTGGTGGGAGTTCTTTTCTCTCGCGCCCAAAAAGCTTGCGTCTGAGCCTAAGACGATCTGGGGAAATAGTTTGCATTTCGTCGGGGCCGGTGGAGCAAGGCTATTCTTTGAAGTCTTCTATTTATGCCTGTAGCGTGCACGTTGGACGGGGCGCAAGTTCTTCAAAGCTGCGGAAAGACAGCCTTCCGTGGCCGATCGGCGCGAGACAATGATCGAATTGTGCGCCCCTCCCATCGCGCTTTCCCATCGCCCAAATAAGCAGCAGCGCGCCTGCCATCGCACTTGCTCAAGGCAGAGGTTATAAACAGAAGGAACGATCATGATAGACCTACCCAGTCTCTCCAGTAACTAGTGTAATCGCTATCGGTTTCGCTGTTGAAGTCGTCCATTTCGTGGGCCTGTTGGACAGGCAGTCGCGACTGAGTCTGCTGGCGCTTCCTGCGCTCCGCCGGGTGTTGCGAAAGAGCAGAGGTGTTGATACGGAAGGCTGCGTCGTTACGTGGATCCCGCTTTGGTTGAGGAAGCTGCGTCCTTGTGCGTTGGTGGGGGAAAGCGGGCGCCGCTTGTGATAATCTGATCTGATGTCAACACCCCTGTCGCGATTAAACCCAAAAGCGCGCTACAGCCGATTCCGACAATTTCTACTACAACAATACTCCACAAGTCACCTTTATTAAATGTTTTGCAACAAAAGCATCTCGATATTCTTTGATTTTTGGTAAGGTCATTATTTTTGTAAATATTCTTTAATCCCTCGGTCATAATATTCTGCCAATACATAGTCTATTCTATATACAAACAAAAACTATGGAAATGAGAAGTAGTCTGGCTTGCTCGGGTCTTGGCGTAATCCTCCATCACTACTATTATTCGACAGTTGTCCCGGACTTATAGTACCACTGCTAGATCGGTCCGAACCATCATATATCCCTAGGCCCGCCGGCAAACTGTGCCTGCCCCTGCCCGACCGCCGTGGCGGTTTCAGGGTGGTGCCTTGTAAAAGGGAGCCCACGCGCTCAACATCTGTCGTGGGGCTCCGCATATCAACCAGCTCCAGTGCCTCTCTCAAAGTCGCACCGCTTTCATCCAAGGCCGTTAGGAAGCGTGCCAGCTCTTTGCACAGATCCCAGTCACCTTCGTCTCTGGCTCTACCAAGTAATCGAACAAGCTGCTCGGAGCTTGAGGACAGCTCTTCAAAGGTATGTAAGACTAGCAGATATCCTCCTGCTGTCTTCAAAGAACCCTGCTGCAAAGACTCCTCGAAAAGGGTTGCGGGAGGCGGTAGGTATGCAAATAGTGTTCGCCAGGATCGCACTTCCGTCTTCCTCGTGCACTGCACAATAATATCTAGATATTGCGGGAATGAGGATAGGAATGAAACCACACCAGGTAGCAGCGCTTGATCAGGGCGGGGTGGGTTATCGACTTCATCGTCCAGCACATCGTGTAGTAAGACTTCCAAGGCGTGAGGAAAATATTCAAGATGTCGATACTGATGGGCGAGGTGAAGCGCCGCCGTCGAATCATATCGAGATAAGTGAAATTTGAGCACTGGAGGTATGAATAAATGTGTCTAGTAGACAGTTAGTACTTGCAACTAGGCCGTCACGGGATATATCATACCCTTATTGCGAAACGGAAGAAGGCGAAGTTGATGTCTCTACGTTGCACCAACTCGGGCTCAACGCCTATTAATATCCCCTTGTTTAGTGAGATAGACAAGGGGTAAAAATCCGTGGCAAAGTGAACCGTTGAGGGGAGTTCTCGGGCCAAATCAGAAGGCGCCGACCGCAACACATCTTGGACATCAGGCCATGCCTTGATTTCTTGTCCATCAAACATCCATAGAGAATCCTTCAGACCTTGAGGTTCGAAACCATTCATAGATGTACCCGTATGTGGAGACCCTGATGTTGCCACACCCTGAGACTTCTCGTCCGGCAAATCTCTCGTAAGGGCAAAATATTCGATATTATGAGCAATAACTCGCATATCATATTTCAATTGCCCCTCTTCGTTAAATGATGGCTGTAGAAGTACCAGCTTCCCATCCACTAGAAACACCACAGTAGCAGTTGCCACATCCTGAGCTGGGTCGCCTTCATTCATTTGTTTGTCAGGCAAGATCCAACTGAGTCCCCTGACCCGAGCTGGTGATCTGACAATTCCATGGAAAGCAATCTGGCCAACCTGGACAAGTTTGATCGTCCCATCAACAGGTGTAAAAATATAGTGGTAGAGTAAGTTGTCATATGTGTAGACAAGCAATGAATCCTCCCCGGAAGGAGACACGAGTACAATTGGCGCTGGTAGGCGGACTGCGTGTTTCACAGAAGAGCTTCCAAGAGGTGCGTCTCGAGGGTATAGTCTCACCTCGTAAGAATCACCAGCCTCAACGGCTGCAACGAGAATATGCTGATACCAGCACATACCCCCGCGAACCACAAAACTATTTTCCTCGTTCCCGTCATCAAATGTTTTCCATCGGCTACTGGATATGCTATAGTGTGCGAGACCTCGTCGACCAGCGACTGCCACATATCTCCCGTCAAGCGATATCACCGAGCACCGGATTGGCCATTGATCAGTGAGATAGTTCGTAGGAATCTGGGCATGGTGCCACAAAGATGACTCTGCAGATATCGTAGTAAGATCAGGTAAATCATAACCTCGGTACACCATTATCGAGTCCCTAGTCTGAAGCATTGTTCGTGATATGTTGGATGCAGTAAAGCATCCAGTAATCGAACTGCGTGACATTTCCAAGATCCAAAGTCTGTCGTCGTTCGGCCCAACGAGAAGTATCTCGGAACCGCCAGGGAGCCATGTCCCTTTGCTAACTCCATAGAGCCATCCCTCATCGCCGTTTTTGTTGGCCCCTCGGTTGGCAGCGAAGCTTGTGCTTTGAGGTTTACCGAACACGCTCCAGGATGCCCAGCCTTCTTCAAAGCCGGCGAAGAGGCAATATCCATCCGGAGAGTATGCCAAGAAAGTTATCTTCCCTGAAGTAGCACTTGATACTGAAGCCCTTTGAGTGTGAGATAGGGGTATGTTTCCAGCGTAATCTTTTGCAGCGTAGACATCAATGCTACAGTCCGCACGCGCAACAGCAATCAAAGAAAATCTGGCATTTATAGCCACCTTTGTGGCGTGAGTGGTTTCACTCTTTGGGTCATGGAAGCAATATCCCTTAAAGAGCTTGCTTGTGCTGGTAGACTTCTTTGGCGGATTGCTTGTGTCTTGTGGTTCTGCTTTCATGGCGTCCCTCGATTCGACAAGTCGTTGCACTGCAAAGGCCTTCCCGTCACTAGTTATCCATGCCGACAAATTCATCGGGCGATCATAAATCATGTCCAAAACGGTGACTTTTTTGGGCAGCCATGCCATCTTACTCAGAAGCTCGGTACTGGTTTGGTTACCAGTGCTATCCGGAGCCCATCTTATACACTGCACTGCAGGTGGCTTGGTGGTTGCAACAACCAGTTCTTCGTCGAGCGCCAGAGCTCTCTCAATGCCCGCATCAACCTTAATCACCATCCGAAATCGAACACTGACTTCACGCACTCCGCCACCCTCGCCGGGGCCCCATAGTATTCTATCGCTTTGGTTTCTAGCGCCAGTAAAGTTGCTTTGTCTTCTGGTGTTCACACTGGAATTTTCAGGGAAATGCGGCCTATAAGCGCGAGTATCTGGGTCGGTTGCCAATGAATAGGTGATAAGGTAGCCTAGGGTTGTTTGAACAACGAATATGGCTGAGTCGGGGCGTATGAGGAGAGAGACATTCGGTCCATAAGTTTCGAGGGAACCAGGCGAGCGTACAACAACCGCCAGTATTGCTGTTGGCTATTTATTATTAGCAAATGGACATTTCAACAAGTCAGGGAAGCAAGAAGTTGAATACCTTTGTTTGCCATATTGTCATTGAAGTTGCTGTAATAACTGCAAACAGGTGCCCTGTCCGAGACATTTGAAGTCCCAATATGGGCTGCCTCCCTGCTTCTCGAATCGAATCATTGTGTCCATATTCCAAATCGTCAAGAGACGTGGCTGGTGGCCGGCGATGGGCATCGAGTTCCACAGGTTGAATAGCGGGGGTGCGAGGAGTGGTTGGAGTCAAATGCCCAGAGAGCAACTCCTCGTCATCCTGGGCAGTGTCTGAAGCTGCGCTTGAGGCATTGAGATATGAGGTGCTCTGGGGAGCACTGTGAGGCCCTACATCATCATTGGAGTGATAGATGCGGCCTTTCGAGGTGGAGCTATTGGAAGCGGCGTATATCCGGGGAGCTCCAACGGGCCAGTACATGGCTCAGTGATGGCGCGCGAGGCCTCATTCGAATCAACGCATGCCTTGTAGGCAATATTGCTGCTTCGAGAGCACAAGACGAGAATTGAGGCCCTGAGTTGTCAATTCACAGCTTATAGCCATAAATCAAAAAGGTGATCGAACAGGAACAGGTATGGCGCCGAGATTGGCTAGCTCAAGCGTACTCGTATGCAACGACCTTGAGGTACCCCAGTGTCTCATGGTCCGTGCGTCGATATTGAAGATCTAAGATAGAGATACAGCAGGCCGATCGATCACTTGGACTCTATTTTATCTACATTTGTGCACGACTGTTTACTTGTTCAATTCCTTGAGCCTGTACCATATATATATATATTTGTTATTACGAAGGCACGCATATATCCCGAAGTCTCATTCCAGGCCTTTGTACGTAATCTCCTAACCCCAAAACGCGTGACATCAAAGGCTTACAAGGACTTATAGTATAAAGACAACAGCCCACTGAGGCAATCGTGCTGCTAGCTGCGGGAGGCTTCTTGCAGATTCTCTACGGCCCATATTCTGGCCTTTGCTTGAACCGACTCCCTGTGTTTCCTTTCAGAAAGAACGGGCAATGGCGCCCATGAGGCCAAGGCCCAGCATCTCCAAGGAGCGATTCCCGGCGGTTTTCAGCAATTTTAAAACCCAAACTTATCATGACCCATCTGCTCGTGGTGTTGGATCTCACGCGTAAGTTCTTCTATTTACCCTCAAATTTTATGTCTCCTGGTGAAGAAATACTATTCCCCCGTTTCATATATGGCATGATAGCCAACAAAGGGTGCCTGGGCCCTTGCTCAAAACTATGAGTTGCTGCCCCTTTGTCTTTCTCATTTATAGGCATATTATATCCCTGGGGAATAATGCCGATTGTACAGAGTTTCAAAATGTTTCTCCTATTTCCCGATGACCCCCCAACGACCGAGCAAGGCCAAGCGGTATGATCGTGTGTCTTTCATGACGACTACTTCTAAAACCAGGGTATTCCTGGTTAATCAAGGCAATAAGAAGCTAATTATTGCTACAGAATACGATGCTTAGACTGGAACCCTCTGGGGACACTCATTGCTTCCGGTTCAGCAGACCGCACCCTTAGAGTCTGGAACCCCGACAGGCCAAACGTGCGATATTCGACCGAGCTGAAAGGCCACGACGCCAGCATTGAGAAAGTAGCATTCAACCCAGTCAAAGATGCCGAGCTATGTAGTTTGAGCGCAGATGGAGTCTTAAAGCTGTGGGATGTGCGAACGAAAACCTGTATCAATGAGATCAAGGGCCTTGGATCGGCTGTTTCGCTGGTGTGGCATCCGGACGGCGAGGGAATCATTGTAGGGAACAAGGTATGCAAAAGTACTACCGATCGCATGCTCATATCTAATACTTTCTTTAGACAGATACCCTCTTCTTCATAGACCCGGCGCAGTTCAAAGTGGTGGCTGAGCATGCACAAGACGTGCAAACAAACGAGATCGCCTTCTGCTGGAGTGGAAAGCGGATATTTGTTTCGACAGGAGAGGGCCGTGTTAAAATACTGAGCTATCCTGACCTCCAACCCGTCTTTCAGTGCGGATGGGAAGATAAGCCTCTCACATTAAACGGCCACACATCGTCATGTCTGTCGTTGGCATTACAACCAACAGCTCGCTTTCTGGCGAGTGGCGGGTCAGATTCAATCATATCCCTCTGGGACACAAAAGACTGGCTTTGCCAGAGGACACTGATTGAAATGACTGGGCCAGTCCGGAACATCAGCTTTTCATGGGATGGGATGTATGTGGTTGGGGGCAGCGACGAAGGAAACGGCTTGGAAATAGCTCACGTGGATACTGGGGTATATGTTCACAGTGTGAAATCGCAGACGCCGAGCCCAGTGGTGGCGTGGCATCCGACGAAATATCAACTGGCATATGCGGATTTTGGAGGATTGAAGATCATTGGCATCGATTCGGATAGGAAGCATAACAACTAAAGCCAGCGATTTCGGGCATATGTTGATAGTGAGGCACGTTCATTTAAGGAGTAGGGGTTATGTATAAATATCCGTTGTTAACTACTACAACCATGAGTTTCTACTTCATTACTGCATGGCCATATGGTTATTAGAAACCAGTTGCTACAGTAAATAGCGATCCACACCATAGAGTAATGCCACATCGACACTCTACACCACTATCTAGCCCCATAACACAGTAGATCAGTCATTGCTCGCTAACCCCGCGAAACTGTAACTAGGAGAGAGAGTTCCTGAGGTCGATTGCCGCATTCAGTCCCAGGCGCTCGTCACATAACGTCGGAGGCCATCATAGAACATCGGAGGTCCTCATAAAGCATGAAGGCCGAAGGCCGAAATTATGTTATGTCCGGTTGAAGTGGGTGAGACGGCCGCATCGCGGCCGCCTCGGAGTTTGTGACGTCCACCGTTGTGGTCGACGTCACTTCGGAGTTTAGGGAGTTTATATAACCTTCATCAATTTCATGGCTTTTGGGCCTGCAGGTGAAACCACATTCCACTACTATTAATGAGGTTCTCTGAGAACGGTAAAATATGTATATAAAGGCCTAATCTCCACTCAAAGTATTATAAGTTTTTATCATCGTGAGTATTTATACCTTCCAAACTACTACAGCTACGAACATCCCACTCTTCAAATCGCCCTATCAACGTATCCCTTCCTCACCCGTAAGCGCCAAAACATAAGCAAAATGGTGAAGATTCAGGGAAAAGAGGTCGGAGAGACTGGATATGGGCTTATGGGTTAGTTCCTCGGTGGCAGCTCCATGCTCGTCCAATTCTAAACCACATTATAGGATTCACAATGCCTCAAAAGCTTATAGAGCATGAGCAAGCTTTCCAGGCCATGAAGGCTGCCCTCGAAGCAGGAGCGACTTTTTGGAATGGCGGCGACTTCTACGGCACGCCCGATTACAACTCCTTGCATCTCGTTGCCGCCTATTTCACAAAGTATCCTGAAGATGCCGACAAGGTCGTACTCTCTATAAAATCGGGGTTCAAGACCGGTTTTGAGATCGATGGTAGCCCAGAATACGTCCGCAATCGAGTTAATAACGCCAACAAGATCCTGGCAGGCACGAAGAAGATTGACATCTTCGAGTATGCTAGAGTACCAACTAATGTTGATTTCTTCAGTGTGACGCTCAAAGAGCTACAGAAGTGTGTGGAGGAGGGACTCATTGGAGGCATTGGCATCAGTGAAGTCACAGCGGCTACTATCAAAAAAAGTGCAGCAGTCACAAAGATTGACGCCGTGGAAGTGGAGTTGAGCTTATGGTCGACGGATATCTTGACAAATGGTGTCGTGGAAGCCTGCAGCGAGGCCAATATCCCTGTTATTGCGTGAGTCTCCTCGGTATCTCCGAACTCGAAGATATAGTACTGATATAAGTATAGATATTCGCCGCTTGGACGTGGGATGCTCACGGGCCAGATCAAGTCTGCAGATGATATTCCAGAGGGCGATTTCCGTAGGAGGTTCCCGCGTTTCCAACCGGAGAACTTTCACCACAACATCGAGCTAGTTCAGCGACTCGAGGAGGTGTCCAAGAGAAGTGGATGCACACCTGGACAACTTGCGATTGCATGGGTTAGGCAGGCAGGAAAGACAGTCAAGGGAAGCCCTCAGATCCTGCCCATTCCGGGAGCTACCAAGAAGGAGAGAGTGGACGAAAATTGTAAGACCGTCACGCTGGACAAGACTGCACTGGCGGACATTGAGAAGATATTGGCTGAGGTCACAATTGTTGGCGCAAGGTATCCGGCGCAGGTACCGATTGAAGGATAGGAAGCATCAGGACTGGCACTGGTTCCATTATGATCGTGGTAATATATTTCCATATGGTAGTATTTAGAGCATTGTAATTTAATATCGTGTTCACCGACATCAGCGCTAAGTAATAGAAGATCTTGGACAAAATCCGAAAAATATGAACACATAAGCAACTACATCGCAAGTTAGCATGCATGCCACGAGGTACTTCATGGCTAATGATAGAGTGCGAATTTGCATCAGAAATAGTGTAAAATGTGATAATCTGTCGCCTTGGGATCCCCGAAAGAATCGTACGAATTGCAGAACTCTTGGAAGAATATTCATCATGTGCAGGGAAAGAGAACGGAGAAGTAGTATCATACCTTTTGATATTAAAAGCCCCCAGGTCCCCATGTACGGCATTAATATCCGCTACTTACCATCTCCATAACATTCCAGCAACAAAGTGGAATCAGAGATTCGAAATGATGTTCATTTTTGAGGCTCGAGGAAAATCGACTTTTTGAAGGGGAGCATGGGCCGACCCACCGACGCTAATCCCCAACCGGTACCCCTGTATCGCGATGCATCCTCGCGATTTCTACTATCAGATGAGAGACTGAGCAACAAACGCAACGCCGACTTTACCAGCGACAACCCAACACTGCAAACCACCACTCAATCGCCTCAAACAACTCACCTAGCAGCAGCATCAAACCTTCAAAATGGGTTCACGGAGCCCCTCTCCGGCGAGCTCGCCACTCTCGAACGTAGACTCCGACGAAGCTGAATACTACCAACGACACATTGCAGCTTCACATCCCTCCAAACGACAGCGCCTTGACGGGGGCTCTTTAGGAGCCACATCAGCTTCACACGATCCTGAATTGGACACCCTATCTTCAATATCTTCCGACACCTCCGGCGACGTGCCACAGTCCCCAAGTTCACTGCCGAAGGTGGACGACGAGGATGCGCAGCAGGAACAGGTCACTGTGTGCGCGTGGGAAGGCTGCGATGGCGGGGATTTTGGTGATATGGATAAGCTTGTGACGCACATACATAATGTCCATACTGAGCATAAAGGGAAGAGGAACACGTGTGAGTGGGCGAACTGCCCAAGGAAGAGCCATGCGCATGCCAGTGCGTACGCGTTAAGGGCACACATGAGAAGTCACACGAGGGAGAAGCCCTTTTTCTGCGCGTTGCCTGGTAGGCTAACTCCAGCTCGATTTTTCTGGATCCTCAAACTGACAAGCAAATAGAATGCGACAGGTCATTCACTCGCTCTGACGCCCTTGCAAAACACATGCGCATAGTCCACGAAACCGAAGCGCTGCGCCCATCAGACCCAACCCCGAGATCCATACTCCCGAAGTCAATGCAGGCGCAGGGTTCAAAGAGCAGCAGCCGTCTCAAGATCATCATCAAGAACCAGGGCGCCCGAGGCAGCGACGGGGGTCAGTCCCCAGCCCCGAGACGGGGACACGATGGTCTCACGCCTTTGACTGTGGATGACGGGTTTACACTGGATGAGCTGGCATTGGGAACGAAGGAGCTGTGGAGGTTACTGAGACGACAAGCACACTGGGCAGATGAGGAGGCGGAGTCTCTGAAGCAAGAGATCCAGACGATGAACGAGATACGAGACAAGGAGTGGCTGGAGAAGGAGATCCTGTTGGACCAGGTCATCAATAATGAAATGGACTGGTTTGAGAGGCGGAAGCATGTACTTGCGACGCTTCCAACAGTTGAGGAACTGAGGTCACAGACAATGGCGAAGATGGAGAAGGCAGGCAGTGGTAGTAAGGGTGGGAAAGAAGAGAGAGAGGCAGACCAGAAGGTGGACCAGCGGGAGGCGGCGGCTGCCTTGGCCAGTCTGGCCCAACAGTAGAAGCAGCCTGCCTTTCGCCAAAAGGATCGTTTGGCTTCCTTCTGGGTGTAGCTGGAGTGTTGGGTTTGCACAAAGGAAACCCCTTTAGTGTGGTATGCACGGAGCGAATATCGGCGTTTTGAACGGATGTATGATTATGATTGGGATGGGAACTGGTTATGGCAGGTAGATTCGAAGGGACAATATCATATCAGATGAGCTGGCCTTGCTTGGGTTACGCTCCAACTTCGAGTTGTCATTAGCAAAGAGCAACATGGAAATCATATATTTCCCATATTCTACCATTGCACTGAGCTGTTATCTCACTTCCCCAGTTCCAGTGAGGGAAAGCCGGCCGATTTTAGAGATGCGAGAAAGCAGCCATCGCATATTGATAGTTTGACTGCAATTCGGTGTATTCTACGGGCCGGTAGTTGCTTTGGGTGGTTGGTGGATATATTACCCCCACGCCGTACCAGAAAAGATTGGGGGAAGCGGCGTTGGCTCTCCGCTGGAAGTAACGCTGCGGGGCACGGCGGGGGTCACAGTCGACTCACGGCTCCAAATGTGCCGATATCGCGATTTCATGGCGGGGGGGACAAACGATGCAAAGTAACATGGAAACTATTGAATATTGAGAATAATAAAGTAATGATTAGATACATTACAGCCTGAATTGGTGAAACAGAGCTGCTAAACGAGAGGCTTTGGGGATTGGGAAGGCTGTTGGGCGTTGTAATAATTATATCTCCATAGAGCGCGGGGTAACGGCACGCGAGTTGGGCACAACAAAGCACATTAGATATCCAACCAAGTAGTAAGAGTCCTGACGCTAAGAGTGCCAGTGGAGAAATTGATATTCTTACGTTCTTAGGGGTCGAATCTAGTAGCTATAAAGTATATTAGGTGGATTGGGCCTGTATTCTTCCAACTACTCCTCAGCCTCGTACTTCAGACCAGGGAGTGTACTTTATCCAGACAGCATTACTCAAATTAAACACCACTGCCTCCTTGCTACTTCCAAATTATACATAATACTTCATTTTTAAAGACTCTACCATGTCTAAGCCAAAGGTGCTCCTTCTGGGTCCGATTGAGCAGTATGTTTCCCATAGCGTTTCCCCTCACATCCATTGATAGCCACTGACCTCTCATTTCCCCAGTGCTCACATGGAGTGGTCCGACCTCGCCTCAATCGCCGATGTTATCGAGCCTACCTCTACCAACAGGGCAGACTTCATCAAGGAAGCCCAGGGCGGTGCATTTGACGGCGTCGTCGCTGCATACAGAACCTTCCTATCGGTCTCCGTAACTGGACTCATAGACGAGGAGCTCGTCAGCTCGCTGCCCAAGAGCTTGAAGTTCCTCTCCCACAATGGTACGCTATATTTCTTATGATCCTATATACTCAACACTTCATTGTCAACTGGACATGGCGGGGTATGGCAGCAACAAGCTACAGCGAGGGCAGACAGAGAGCAACTGGCTAACCAAGCACAGGAGCTGGATACGACCAGATCGATGTAAACGCCTGCACCAAGCACGACATCCGCGTCTCCAACACCCCCTCAGCCGTCGACGATGCCACCGCCGACGCAAACATGTTCCTGATCCTCGGCGCCCTGCGCAACTTCAACTCCAGCATGGTCGCCCTGCGCGCCGGCGACTGGAAGGGTAACCCCAACCCACCCCTCGGTCACGACCCCCAGGGCAAGGTCCTCGGTATCCTTGGTATGGGCGGCATCGGACGTAACCTCAAGATCAAGGCTGAGGTGTTTGGAATGAGCGTGCAATACTACAACCGCACGCAGTTGAGCGAGGAGCTGTCGGGGGGGGCGAAGTATGTTAGCTTCGATGAGCTGTTAGCGACGAGTGATGTGCTGAGCTTAAACTTGCCTCTAAACGTGAGTAACTCGTGCTTGTTTTAAGGGGCTGGGACTGACAGAGACAGAAAAACACACGCCACATCATCTCGACGCCGGAATTCGAGAAGATGAAGGATGGAGTCGTTATCGTTAACACGGCACGCGGTGCGGTTATTGATGAGGCAGCGCTGGTTGAGGCATTGAACTCTGGTAAGGTGGGGTCGGCAGGCTTGGATGTGTACGAGGAGGAGCCAAAGATCCACCCGGGGCTTGTGGCTTGCGAGCGTGCGATGCTGCTGCCGCATATGGGGACATGGACAGTGGAGACACAGACGAAGATGGAGGTGTGGGCGATTGAGAACGTGAAGATGGCTGTTCAGTCAGGAACACTGAAGAGCCCGGTGTGGGAGCAGAAGGGTATGTGAAGTTGCCGACAGGGCATATAGAGGCACAGGCGTTTGATCGAAGAGGAGATTGGACCTGACCACAAATAGAATACAAAGGGAGACGGGCCTACAAGTTATGAAGGGCCGTAAAGAATAAGGGTCATATATTCAGATATAGAGGGACAATATAACTTCATGTTAGCTGTCATTGTTGTCTGCCTTGGACAATGCATGTTGGTGTACCGCGGCACATTTTACATATAGCACAGACGAATATCATAGTCTAGGAAATTCCAATCAATAAATTGTTTCACTTCAGGCTCTTCGTAGAAGCCTAGCAAGTTAATTACTCCGCTATGAGTGGTATCCCAACGAGCGATTCCCTGCCTGCAAAGTTCACCGCCATTGCCATGCCCTTATAACTCCGTACACCCGTTAGATATCGTCACTAGAAGATCTGCCACTCGCGGTCCTAGATCAATGAGAGTTCCATCATCTCTCCCCCAGTGGGTCAGGAAACTCCTCTGCTGATAGTTAGATTGCCCCCAACGGTCCCAAGAGTTTCGAGGGAGAACGTACTCATACTCCATTCCTGGTGTACCAACACCGACTCGCACCTAGCCACGTCCTCTCGATACTTTGCGCTCTTCCAGCAGCTTCCCGGCGCCCCAAAGGGGTCCTTCCCTTTTCCATCCTTGTCGCCATTCTTCCCACCGCTTGGTCCTGCCGCAGCGTTCGAGGTATTCGCCGACTCTATGAATGATCGATTAGTCTGTCGGTCTGGTGTATCGGCTGGTGAGTCCAGCATCGCCGTATCATTATGGCGTCCGTCCGTTTGCAGGGGAGACGAAGTCGGGGGCGGGGAGTTGTGGTCTAGTGGGGTTAATCTGTGAACCAAACAGGAGGAAAATGATATACAGATTGTAGAAATCTGAGCGTAATAAACTCACCTGCCATTGTGTCACCCTTGAACGACGTGGCTACGTGTCTGGCTTGAATTCAATGGACCAAAGCCTGTTGTTATGTAAAGTACCTGAGCTTGTGCGAGCAACAACCTGGAGGGCTTCCAGAGCGCTGCACGGGGCTGGGCGGCCGCATCAGTGCCGGGGCCCGCTAACCCCCACATTTTGGCACGAACCCAACCCAACCGAGACATAAAGTTGCGAGTTTCATGGCTTAGTTTCTCCAACATTACAACTTACCACTTTCGTTGCTCTTTTTACTATATACAAGCACGTATATTTATATATAAATAGGCCAAGCTCTTGGAATGGCTAAAAATGGCTCATCAGTACCCGACGCCTGGGACGACGACTGGGAGTCTCAAGCGGATAAAGAAGAGGGAGGGGTTAAGCTGGAACAACCTGAGGAGGTGAAGCTGAGCAAGGCCGAGAGATTGGCTAAGCACGCCGAGGAGAACAAGAAGATGTGGCAGTCTGCGTAAGTTTTTCTCGAATTGCATTGCTTCCTGCTCTCGTCCGACCCTAACACCACGTGCAGAGAAACCCCAGAAACTTTCCACTTTCTCGCAGCCAAAGATACCGTCCCACTCAAGTCAGAATTCAAACCTACCCTCAAAGTCCTCAGTCGGAAACCCGCCTCGCAAGGTGCCGGAGACGGCGACGAAGACGAGCAACCAGGCAAGAAACAACTCTCCGTCGAAGAAATGCGCGCCAAGACGCAGAGGGAGCGCGAGGAGAAACAGAAGAAATACGAGGAGGTGCGCGCAAGGCTATTTGGAACAGATACAAAGTCCGGCAGTTCAAGCCCCGGGAACGTCACTCCCCCGAGCCAAGGAGACGATGGGAGGGGAGGTGGCAGAGGGAAAGGAAGAAATCGAGGCAATGGTGGAGGGGGAGGCGGAAGGGCTCAGCAGGATATTCGCCGTCCTGACAGCAGCCATAATGGCCCTAGAGAGCTCTTTGACCCGAACTACACGGCCAAACCTGGTGGAGTCTCTCTCGCACGCCGCGGCAACGAAGCCACCTCCGGACGCTCTACACCCAACTCTACCCGGGGCGATCGCGAGGACGCACAGATCTTACGCACACCAAGAGGTCCGGATGCAGGGCGAGGGGGTTTTGGTTTTGCTAACAGGGGAGGCAAATCTGGTTGATTGATTCGTCTCTGCGCTAGGTCTAAATCTATCTACCAGAGGGCTCCGGCGCCGGCTACCAGCCTCCACCGATCTTGCCTGCGAGCTGGACAACACGCTCCGTGTCGGTTGTCTTGTCCTTGCCGACGTCGCTGATGACGGCGCGGTAGGATGTATATGCCAGCTTATCAAGCGGTATATCTGTTACGTCCGCCCAGTGGGACAGGGTATTTTTGATGTGGGAGGGAGATATACCATAAATGGTATCGGACGGGCTATCCACCTCCATCTCTCCATTGCCGCCCGATTTCACAACCCCGTTCTCTGAACCAGAGAAATACGCCTCATCTACCGCGGCAAGCCATTCCTTCTGCTCCTGAGGCCCTGGCTTGGTCTCCCTACCCAGCCGCTCCGCTACAATTGGGTCGTCGACTTTAATCTGGCCTCCGCCGTTTGTGCAACCGCCGGGACAGGCCATCACCTCGACGTAGCTGAGCTCCACAGAGCTACCAGCTTTCCCCACGGGTTTCCTGGCTCCGCCAACTGGGCGTCCGCCTGGCATCCGAGATGGCCGCACTGGCTTCAACTTCCGTACTAAATTCTGGATATTACGGAAACCATAATATCTTGCGGTCTTGAATAATGTCTCGCCGCTGGAAGAGATGATGTTATAATCTATCACGTCGGCGTTCCGGCCTCTGACGGTTTGAATAGTGCTTCCTGGATGTTGAGATGCGAAGTATTGGAGGATATAATGGAGGTTGCCGCCCGATGTACCCGCCGCGCGATCTCCGTTGTTTTTGATAGATGAGCGTGGTGGGAAGAGGAAGTTGTGTAGTGCTTGATCTGGGAATGATTGCGAAGATGGAAGTTGCGAGCGAGGCAATGCCGCGAAATCAATGCCTCGTGATTCGGCGAGCATTATTAGTTCCTTACTTGTGATAACGCAATCAACATCCCTGACCCCTTTTGTCCCAGGCGATGTCTCCCCGTCCCAGTGAACGTCTGTGAGTTCCTCACGACTCGCTTCTAGCTTCTTGTCGAAGCATGGCATGACTGCTACATGCCATATCCGATCTGGCGAGATCTTCAGCTTCTTGCTAAGCGTCGTCTTGAGGAGCGTCCCCATGAGTGCCTGTGGCGACTTTAACCGTGATAAGTGCGGTAGAACATGAGGATGCGTCTTTTCCGCGTAACAGATCCAGCCTGGACACGAGCTCGTGAGGATAGGTTTGGTAGGTCCTTCTTTGCCACCTTGCATAGACGCCGCCACCTCCTCAGCTCCTAGAACCAAGCATGCTTCTCTCGCAACATTCGTATCCACCACCCACTGGAACCCGTTTTTTTGCTCGCCTCCTATGCGCAGTCCCTGAGGCCCGCTCAGGAGCTGCTCAATCATGTACCCTGCCTCGCGCTCTGATATGCCATAAGCAGCGGCTATACTGGCTCGGCTCTGCGGGGACACGCTTGCGATGTATATCCTCCCGTCCTGACTCCCTACCCCGCTTTGTATCCCACCATCCTGCCCGAGCTGCAGTGCTGGCGCCGTGTCCAGTGCATTCAACACTTCCGCATGGCTCTGCAAACTCACAAGCACGGCCTCAGCAGACGTCACACAGCCGGAGCACGCGAGGCAATCTGTGAGGCTGATCTCTGCCGGTGGCAAGTCGGAGGGGAGGGGCGCCTCATTCGAGAATTTGAGTTCGTAGGGATTTTCGTCTGCTGGCGCGGGTGGCAGTGTTTC
Organism: Pseudogymnoascus verrucosus; assembly: GCF_001662655.1. NCBI lineage: Eukaryota > Fungi > Ascomycota > Leotiomycetes > Thelebolales > Thelebolaceae > Pseudogymnoascus > Pseudogymnoascus verrucosus. Next base: position 1,250,374 of record NW_017263652.1, read on the forward strand.
AATCGGCTTTATGCAGGCGACACCTGGGGAGATGAAGTCGTTGAGGTCGTCCGCGGAGAGGATGGCGGACATCGTCCGGATGGAGGGGCACTTCGCGTGCAGTTGCTAAATCTTTGTATGGTTGTTCTCAAGTAGTCGAACTTCTAAAGCTGGAAAAGACTAGCTATAAATGGGAAAAGAGAATAATAAAATCATTAGGGTGGTTCAAAATCAAAAATAGTACTGATTTGTAGTCATAAATATACGATTAATAATACCGAATTATTGTAAATTGGGATAAGATAATTCGATAAGGTCCCGAGTCCGGAGAAGCGCGATTTGGGTGGCGATGGTGGGGTTCTGGCCAGGACAGGGATGGTGGGTTCTCGCTTTTGCTTTGGGTCCGAGATGACGCACGTACGCGGATAGCTACTATCGGCCTCAATGTTCAGCAGGGTAGCTGTTTTGAACTTTTGGATATATGGAAGCTTGCTGTGAATCTCATGGTTTATGACTTATAACTTGAATTGATACGTCGATATCCGTCAATATCTATTATTATTTTAAGCGTTGATCTTGTTACAATACCACTCGATTGCATTCGCGCAAACCTCCCACGTTTTGAATCATGAATGCAAGTTTCCCACAGCTTTGTTTTTGACGCGCTTTCTAACTTCTTCAGTCATTTAACTTGTTCTGCTATGCCACAGCAGGCTGGCTAGCTCTGCAGGCGACGCCATTGATTATATCTCCTCGCATCATAGTTGCGCTTCTCTCCAACGACATCCACCAGCCAAACTCTCTCGAGACCTACTTTGCCCGGTTCCTTGGTCTCACCCTCATACCCTTCGCCATCCTGTTTCTGTTCCTAAGCGGCGCTTTCCCCCTTGATGGTTCTAGCTCACTTTGTATGTTTCCCTATGATAGCATCTTTTTCTGTCTTGGATTTCTCTAACAATGCCACAGCTGAACCCGAAGACGCCCAAACGACGCCATACACTACTCCCACTCTCCTCCTGGCAGGTCTATACCATACTTCGATAAGCTTCTACACATATTCACGCTACGTTCAACGATCTACGTCGCAGTTCTCGTATCTGCTAGCTGCCACGGTATCCGGACTCTTGGCTGCTCTCGGGCTGTGGTCCACAATGTTTGGAAATGGTAGCCATATTAGCAAGAGAACTGGGGCAGACAAGAGGACAAGCGGATGGCCATTCAAGAACACTGTGGAGACAAAGAGGAGGAAGGGAAAGGGGAGGCAGGAGGAGGGGATCGAGCTCAAGGAGTTGTAATAGATCATATATGAGAGCTGGATGTTTAGTATGAGAACATACAATCAATAGTGAGCAATGAAACCACAGTAGTTAGTTGGCACCGAGATTTTTTGAGCGATAACTAGCAATTTATTTGAAGAATCCTGTACAGGATAAGCCATCGAAAGCCTCGTGGCTATCTCGTGGGGTTTGGTTAGGCCTAGCTGGGCGAAGATGGTGTAGCACCGTCAGTGAGACATGTCTTAGAGTGGCTGGCGGTTGCTTCCGCTAATAGAGACACACTACTTGTGTAGGGCCACACGATCAAATCCATCGTAGCTGCTTCAAATACGAGCAGCGAAAGTCATATGTGGCATTCATATTCGTGTAATATTACATACTTTTTGGATCACTCTCCTATGATTTCATTTCCATGAGTCCGTACTCCACTATGCAGCGCAGCTTAACGCCCTTGAAAACCGAGCCAAAACATCAGAATCCCGCCATCGGGTGAATATAGACAAAACCCTTCAGACCACACGTTTAACCTGTTCAATTGAGTTAGCCACTTGTCCAAGAACAATGCGATATGTTCACCTACCTCGAAGAATCTCTTCAACCACCAGACCTGGAAGACACCGTTTGCAACCAGAACAATCATTTGGAAGGTGCTCCACCACTTAACGCGGCCGTTGGTGCTCTCAGCAGTGTTGCGATGGATGCGCTCGCGGAGGACAATGTAGGACTGTTCGTCTTTAACTTGCGCGAGAAGATCGGATAGCGCGCGAACTTTGAGAACTAGTTAGCAACAATTTTTGTAGACATCAGGCGATATTGTTACCTTCAATCTCTAGAGGGTCACTGGTCCCTTCCGCCTCGGGCACGTAGACAATTCCGTGGACGTTGAATGAGACCTCCTTGCTGTTCGCCGACCAGTTGTCATTGCTGAAGCAGTATACGAATTTTCCATCGTGCTTTGCAACAAATGAGTGGTCGCCTGTTGACACACTGCGTTCATTTGCCTCGAGTCCGCCGGCAGGGTTGGTGATCTGGTATACTTGTCAACAAGGGCCCTTCCAATGGACAACACGTCATGAGCTTCTCACCCAGAAATCAATGTCCAAATTCCCAGCCTGCTTAAATTCCCTGTCGCCGACCTGGAAGGTAACAGTCATTTTGTCATCTCTGCGGAGCTGTTCGTGGAAGCATTCGCGTCCATGCCCCGCGAGCTGGATGTTGTGAGCTGTCGCGGCGGTAAAAAGGGTACCTATTGCCAGCAGGCAGGCTGAGGTGAAGCGCATGATGTCGGTATGGCAATTGAGCAATCGTGGCCCGTTTGTTTATATGCCGTAAACCTGCTACCTGATCCTCGTTGATATGGGCGGTTCCTGATCTTGGTTACCTCCTAAAATGATGACAGCAGACCTAGGGGCACCTTTAGACTCTGGATGCGCTAAAAGTGGCTTAGCGCGGCTACAGACCGCGAGAAATCCCACGAAGACGACCTGTCCACTCTCGCCTCACCTTATCATCTACTGAGTAGATAGTCCATCATCCAACTCTCCACCACTTCAACGACCTCGTCCTCATTAACTCACTGCGTTGTAAGTAGGAATCTTATCAACCTCACCGAGTCTCCAACAGTCAAGTCCGCCAATGTCCCCTTAGTGGCGAAACCATCAACATCGCATACGGTGCCTGGTTTACGTACTCGGCCACGGCTTGGCCCCATTTCCCATCGTGGACGGGGCCATAGGGGATATTGGGCGTCATGATGTTGCACATTCCAACCATGGCCTACTCTATCACTGTTACTCTATTGTTGCCGCAAGAACTCTCGCTGATTCGAATAACGGTGAACAGACATTTACGCACGAGCGCCTCGCCATAACATAGCCCACTCGCACATACCGCAAATATGGGTCTTACATTCTCGAAGCTGTTCGACAAGTTGTGGGGAAAGAAAGAGATGAGAATTTTGATGGTTGGTTTGGACGCTGCCGGAAAGACCACCATTCTCTACAAGCTCAAGCTTGGTGAGATCGTCACCACTATCCCAACAATCGGTATGGCACACCCAACAATCATTCCAGCTGCTTAATCAGTCATCGCAATCGGGACTGACGCGTTTTAATTCAGGATTCAACGTCGAGACCGTCGAGTACAAGAACATCCAGTTCACCGTGTGGGATGTCGGAGGACAGGACAAGATCAGGCCTTTGTGGAGGCATTACTTCCAAAACACCCAGGGTATTATCTTCGTTGTCGACTCCAACGATCGCGACCGTGTTGTTGAGGCCAGGGAGGAGTTGCAGCGCATGTTGAACGAGGATGAGCTTAGGGATGCTCTCCTCCTGGTCTTCGCCAACAAGCAGGATCTGCCAGTGAGTTACCATCAAAGACAGACTTGTTGAATACGTGTTAACCTGCTTCTAGAACGCCATGAACGCCGCCGAAATCACCGATAAGCTTGGTCTGCACAGCTTGAGACAGCGTGGCTGGGTAAGAATCGCCCCCTGTCTAGGCAACCGCTTTTGGCATGTGAAGATAACAAAGACTAACTTTTGGACACAGTACATTCAATCCACTTGCGCTACCTCCGGTGATGGACTTTACGAGGGTCTTGAGTGGCTCAGCAGCGCTCTCCGCAAGACTGGCCAGAACTAAGATTTGTAACACATATCATCTCTCCTCCTCAATCGTTCATCACAGCTCAGCCAATCATCCATCTACGACAAACGCTTTTACACATCCCTATTCTGGTCTTTTGTCACTTCAGCGGTTTTGAATCCTATGAGAGGCGCAAGGGTGGATTTTGTTCGATGGCGAAGTTCTGTGGCTCTTTGCTTTTCTGCATGGCTCTGGCTTCGCCTTCGTGGAGCCCCTTTCTCTTTGCGTGCCTTTTGGGTCTCCTCTCTCAGTCTGCTTGTTGTTGTCTTTATGGTATAAAAGCAGTCGGTAGATGAGGGATGAGACGTGGTTGGTAGTTTACTCGATAATGGATTTTACTTTAGAAACAGGATCGTCATGTGTCATTTAATCATATTCTTAAGACTCTGATCAGCAATGTGCTTGTAGTATTGTTTTCCATATGTACTCGTATCTATGTTGTACACTCTAACTGCAGAGGGGTAATATTGCGTATTCAAACACCTCCACATGCATCTTTTATATCTTTACACCTCTCCCCCTCCCCCTCTCTTACACCTCCTCACTCCCCCCCCCTCTTCTTCCCACTCTCCCACTCCCTCAGCGCCTCCTCCCACCCCTTCCCCCTCCCCTCCCCACACCTCTCCTCCACAACCTCCCAAGTCCTCGCCCTCACAATCCTCTCCACCCCACTCTCCATCCTCACCACCCTCGCCAACTCCTCCGTCCTACTCTCCCTCGGAAAAAACCTCGACGAATAAGGATCAAGCCTATCATTAATGACCCTCGCCTTCCCCCTCTCCTCCTCCAGCTGCCTCGCCACCAGCCCCGGATCATCCGGGTCCGGAGACACAGCTACGTGTCCGCAGTACTGGAGCACGTCGGAGCGCGCTTGCCATGCTGGGAATAGGATCGAGGACTTGAAGGAGGTGCATGCGTTGGGGTCGAGCGTGCGGGCGCCGGAGGGCGTGCGGTGCGAGGTGGAGGTTACGTCGAAGCCGCGGGAGGCGGGGGTGGCGAGGGCGTTAAGGTTTTGGGTTATGGAGTCGTCGATTGAGGAGCGGGAGATGCGGATGAAGTCTAAGAGGTGTTAGAGGAGGGGTTGGGAACTGGGTGGGCTTGGGGAGAGGCGTACCTCGCAGGGCGGCGGTGGAGAAGCAGAATTGAGGAGTTAATGCTGGGTGGGGGGGTTGGGAAACCATCTCTTCCGTTGCCATGGTGGGCGAGGAGGGAGGCAGCTTTGACCAGATGAGGTTCGCCACGGTGGATGGTGTTGGGTTGGTGATTTCGTGGGTTTGTGGATTGGCGGTTAGGTGGTCTGGAAGGTCTGGTTTGGGCGGTGATGTTGGTACTGTAGTAATGTACTTTTTACCTTGGCTTTATCTAAGCGCGGTTTGGCTGATAAGAGACCTCGATGACGAAGTGGGCTATTCCTTGGATGGGGAATCTGTCGAGCTTCAAGGCTGGGGATGCTTCTATGCTTCTGTAAGATGCGTATAACATGTCGAAGAACACGAATGTGGAGGTCCTCATTGTGAGTTCTTTCTAAGGATGTTCTTCGTGTGGCAATCGTTTCTCCCTTACGTACAAATCGCTCTCAAACCGTATGACAAGTGAATGTCTCGGACGAGATAGTAACGCTCTAGGAGGCCTATCCTGTGTATAGTCGGCCATTTGCAATTTTCAGATCATATTTCTTTGATATCTTAAATCGATATGAAAATTTCGTTGCTTTGTTCTAAAATGTTCAAACCCCCACCACATCCGCCTACCTAATTTGGTGCGACGAGCGGATCTCGAGAATTTCATAATGTCAACCCCCCCACGGGTCTACCCCCACGGCGGCGCTTGCATATTTGCTTTTTTCGCGTCTCTTATTTTGACGTCAGGTCTGCTGCTGATACTTAAAGGCTGGAGGAATCGCTGCTTTCACTATCGATCTGCTAGTGTATCCATTGGATACTTTGAAGACGCGATTCCAGAGCAGAGACTACAAAAGGCTCTACTATGACCCAGCCAAAAATGCGGTTAATAAGGCGGTTCTCTTCAGGGGGTTGTACCAGGGCGTGGGGAGTGTGATCCTCGTTACTCTACCCTCATGTGAGTCTATTTCTATAATTATTGTTCTGTACTGACTGTTGGCAGCGGGAATCTTCTTCACAACATATGAAGCCGTCAAGAGCGGCTGTATGGAAATCAACCCAACACGGAGCGGGTCGCAACATCCATTAGTCCCGCTACCGGTTGTCCACGCTGCAGCCTCATCTATAGCTGAGCTTGCATCATGTTTGGTTCTTACACCAGCTGAAGTCATTAAGCAAAATGCACAGATGGTACGGCGGCCGGCTGGCAGCCACCATTCCAGCTTCAAGCAATCGCCAACCTACCAAGTCCTCCAGCATTTTAAGAAGCCAACTCAGTTGCTCAGGGGTTACACCTCCCTCGCGGCCCGGAACCTCCCATTCACCGCAATGCAGTTCCCCATGTACGAGCACTTAAAACGGACTATCAATTCCAGCAGGCAGAAGAAGGGCAAGGCAACAGGGTCAATCTCGGAATTAGCAGCCGTCACAGCGGTCAGCGCAAGTGCGGCTGGCTCAGTCGCATCGTTTATCACAACGCCACTAGACGTCGTGAAGACCCGGGTCATGCTATCAGCAATGGATAAGCGCAGCGATAACAGCAGCAGTCCAAAGCCAAGCGGCTCAGTATCTCCTGGAAAGGGAAGCGCTCCTGCACGAGCAAGCCGTGGCGTGAATATTGACGTGGCACGACAAGTGCTTTCCGAAAGCGGTGTCAAGGGCCTCTTCCGCGGAGCGAGCCTGCGATCCGCCTGGTCTGCGTTGGCAAGTGGGCTGTATCTAGGGGTCTACGAGAGTATGAGGATGTGGCTCGGGGAGCGGCGGGTAGGGACGGCTGGGACGGGTGCATGAGGATGTGATAGGGAGAGAATTCTTAGAGGAGGAGGGGAGTGTGGGGTGTGGAGTGTGGAGGGGAGATGTGGATGATGAGACGTTGTATCGCGCATCCTGGTTCGAAACGGTGTAAGCAAAGGATTTGTGAAAAAATGCTAGCATCCCCACATCTCTCTAGCCACGTGGAGAGTATATAGATGTATATACTTGAATGGGGAAGGCTGTAGAGAACCTAGAGAATACCACACGCCAATTTGAGATTTTCCACGCATGTTGGACCGCGTCTCGTACAGGCAGCCGAATGTGATATGGGTAATATCCCCTACGTCGATCAAGGGGGGGAGGGTGTGGAAGGAAGTCCAACACTCCGATAACTCTCGTAGCGGTCATTAGACAGGATCAGCAGGAGGGAGCGAGCGTTTGATGTGAGCGGTGAGAATCAGCCGGGATAATCTAATGACGGTGGTGTGGACTGTGCGTTGCAGACAAGATGCATAATATACCACAGGTTGATAATGGAAATGGCAGGATGTTTGGATGGGGACGAACGGACTAACCAACACACATTAGCACCCGGATGTACTAGAGGGGTAATTCGTATGCGCTTCGGGGAATTTTGGCAGCACACTCACACCTACAAACACCCCAGTGCAGGGCTAGGATGGACTAAATGGCACCTTGGAGGCTATCAATCTCGAATTTATGATGACGATTGCTTGCCCCGTCTTAAACTATTATTGATGCTTTACATGGGGACATTACATTAGTTCAGAATGTGGTAATATACAAGTAATCAGATATGCGGGACGCCGTTTCGTGAGACATGGGGACATTGGCGAATTTGTTTTCTGTTTGGGCAGAAAAAAACCCGTGGGTGTGGATGTGTGGTTACGGGTAAACCAATCCGTCGCCTATGGCCGCGTTATCATCGCTCGCGCTCGGCGCTCGCTCGCTCGGTCGTTCCCTCGTCTCTAGATACGCCATTGTTGTATATCTGAGAAGGTACAAGTCAAGCCCCGTCTCAACGCATACGCATTTCTCTCCCAATTGTTAGCTTCAAACGTGCCAGGCTCTGATGTATGAATGGCTATCGGATAATCCCTTCTTTTAGAGATCTCAGAGTACTATATTCTACAAAGAAAAACGGAGATTATTCTTTTAGCTTCTAACAAAGAAGCTCGGCCAGTAAAATATTGTCGAGTCATGACGAACCAAGCAAAACCAAAAATCCACCACCCTAGATTAAACGTTTTTCTATCCGCCTTCAGGACCGGTAGGGTCCCACAGTGTGTGCCTGGCAACCCGAGGCCGTCTTGCACCATCCGGCTTTAAGATGTCGAGCTATATTGTCTCGGTTGCCACTACTTACTAACAGTAATTGTGGTATTTATTAGACCAGCCCGCCTTGCACATTTTCTTTTTTGCCTTCTGGTTTATATAGTAAAGTCAAAATCCAGGTAGTTTTTTGAGTCCATTCATTCTCTCTTTTTGCCTCCCCGTTTCGTTCTCTTCACTTATCACATCGACCCCGCGGTCAATTGGGCAAAGAACATCCTTTCAGTGTCTCCGGCTTCCTCACACCAACTATCGCCCCTCGTTCTAAGACAACAAAGCCGCCTCCTCGTCACGTGGATTGGTCCTTCACTATCACATTTGCATCCTCGCCGTAACAATGGCGATCGACATTGGTCCCGTCCTCGTGGAGAAGCCCGTGTTGCCGTCCATTCCCATCAAGGCCGCAGCACCAGTTGCTCTTCCGGTGGCGCCAGTGCTTGGGCCAAAGCTTGGGGACGAAACCCATCTGGTCATCTCGCCATATACCGACCACGCCCATCTGCTGGATCTCAGCACAGTCGGCATCCAAGAACAGCTTTTGGCGTACGCATTGATCAAATTTAAGTCCCTGAGGGAAGACTATGCCACTGCTCCATATACCGAAACCTTCAACTGGGCCGAAGTTATCGAGGACCTCCGTGAGCGTGCCAAAGCGATTGGGCATTCGTGGACCGAGCAGGCTTTCTATATCGTTGCCTTCAGGTCCCAAGTTCCGCCAACAACCGACTATTCAAACCTCGGTGCTCTTGACAAGGCGGCCCACGTTGAAGCGGTCCAGAGTGGCGGTTTCTTGAAGTAAGTGATAACCCCATGAAAAATTCCGGTTTCAATTTCTAACATTTCTCCAGGTACTGGTTTGGATCTCCCGATGTAACTGGGAGAAACCTCGCAACTTGCGTTTGGAGAACGAAGGAGGACGCCGTTCTTGGCGGAGTTGGACCGGCTCACCGCCGCGCCGCGGGTGCTGCAAGACACAGCTACACCGAGTGGCACATTGAGCGCCTCTCGCTTGTCATCAAGGACAACATTGACAGCTGGGCTATTGAAGAATGGGTAGCACCTAAATGAAGGCTGCAAGCTACACCAACGATTTGACGCTGGGAAGGAAAAGTTAATGACGGGGAAGAAAATTATGATGAGACGACAAAACACGAGATAGAATTGTACCCGTTGCGATACCTATTTGGTTTCTTCTTTGCTTTCAACTTGGGTCGGTTTGGGAGGTTTTGTGCTTTTTGCTTTCAAGCGAGCTCATCATATCATAGCGGGCGTTACAATAGACTTTCATCGTACAAGGCTCTGCCAATAGGCGCCGTTACTGGCCTGAACTGATAATATTTTGAAAATATATTGAACTGAAAACGTGCATACCTAATCAATCACCTCGGAAGATATTTCAGGGTCGTGAGAACCTGACTTGCCTACAGTTGGGAGACGTGAGAGAGCGGAAATCTGTGGCGATGGCGCTAAATATACTAGCGTGATTTTGACGCCAAGACTTTGCGTTTGCGATCCCACAAACGAGAAACGACGTCCAAAAAGTGTCCCGCCCCGACGAGTATTCAATCTGCGACGACCACCTCACCTTGACAACCCTCTTGCCGATCGCCATCGCAAGCTTCATCAACTCGTCGTACACCAGGGAAACCTTACATATTCAATATGGCGGACGCTATTACGAAGGAGATTCCGCTCAACGCGGTGCAGGTGGAGGCTTTGGTATGGCGATAGGGCTTTGGTGGCCAGTTCACGACTGACAGGAAACAGGTTGTCATGAAGATCGTCAAGCACTGCACAGCTGCGTTCCCCACGACCGCAACCGGCTCCATCGTCGGCATGGACAAGAACAGCACCCTCGAGGTCACCAACAGCTTCCCCTTCCCCACCACAGATATCGTCCAGTCCGACTCGTCGCACCAGAGCCAGAACGACCACCTAAATGCGTCGAACGCGGCAGCAGCGGCACCGCGCGCAAAGGCCAACGTGGTTTACCAGAACGAGATGATCAAGTACCTGCGTGAGGTCAACGTGGACGCCAACAACGTTGGATGGTACACGAGCGCGAATATGGGCAGCTTCATTAACTTGAACCTGATCGAGAACCAGTACTTCTACCAGAAGGAGGTTAACGAGCGCACTGTCTGCTTGGTACACGATGTGTCGAGGAGCGCACAGGGAGCACTGAGCCTGCGTGCGTTCAGACTCTCGCCTACGTTTATGGCGGCCTACAAGGAAGGTGTTGCCAAGTTCACAACTGAGAGGTTAGTCGCATGCATATCATAGCTGGAAGTCTTTTCGAAATACTGACCATTTTATTTTAGCCTCCAGAAGTCCAAGATGACCTACAAGGATATCCTTGTTGAGCTTCCCCTTATCGTCCACAACTCCCACCTTTTGACGTCTTTCCTACATCAACTACCGGCAGTCCCATCCGCCGAGCTTGAGTTCCCCACCAGCTTGGCAGACATTAAGGGTCTCAACCCAGAGATCCCATTATATCCAGCATACGAGACCACTCTTGATATGTCGATTGACCCATTCTTGGAGAAGTCGTGCGACCTGCTTTTGGACGCTGTTGAGAGCCACTACACCGAGCTGAACAACTTCCAGTAAGTCATAAATTCGCGCCATCGCACTACCTTACTAACTACCTGTTCAGATACTACCAAAGACAACTTGCTCGTGAGCAGACCAAGGTCACCGCTTGGCAAACAAAGAGGAAGGCCGAGAACGCTGGACGAGTTGCAGCTGGCCAGGCGCCACTCCCGGAAGACGACTGGAAGACCCTTTTCAAGCTGCCAACCGAGCCATCTCGTCTCGAGTCTATGCTCTTAGCTCGCCAGGTCGAGCAGTACGGACGCACCGTCGACAACTTCACCGCCACCATCAGCGCAAAGATGTTCCTTTCTAAAGATACCCTGCTTCCTGGAGAGTCATCCTAAGCTAACTTAGGGGGGTTTTGTTGTGATGATAGGGGGGCATGGATGGGGAACGGGGAACGCGAGATAATGATCTGCTCGTTTGGGGGATTTGCATGGCAATGGCGTTCGACGGCATAGAACGAGCTGTATATAGTATTTGCCCTATTACAGCCATAAAAGAAAATTCAAAACTATATTAAGCAGCTGCCTTTTCGGGGACCTGGGAAGTGAAGTACGGAATAGCAAGTGGAATATCCAGGAGCTTGCTGCTACCTTCCTCGTCCACGCTAGTAACACACATGTTTTGTTGTTTTCGCCAAGGATGACATCCGAATACGCTACGTGGGGAGCAAGGGGTTTCTCAGATCGCTCTACGGGGAGTTCTCGCGCCCTTCCCAGAAACCCGATGCGGGCTGGGAGCCAATCATATAGTCAAGACAGGCCACACAAGGTTCCAGGACAATATGCCCCGCAGCAAAACTGTTACAGTGTACTCTTAACGTGGTGAAGCAAATGGAAGTCGCAGCTTCGGTGCAACCCGTCTTCGGAGTTTGTAAGGCAGGGTTGGTTACGTTGGGAAAGGAGTACCAGGGCGTTTTTCAGCGCCAGAAAATTTGTAGAGAGATCTCAGACCACAAGTTCCCCGATCGATGTTGTCCTACATATTTTATATAGTGTACAACTAGAAATATCAAATAAATATTCTCATTATTCAGTCCAATCTTTGCTGTAAAATAAATTAATTGCTTCAATCGTATGTTTTCTGGGCGCTTCTGCACGTTGCGGTAGAGTTTTTTGTCTGGACGACGGAGACTTACCCCTCCTTCGTCCTCTCACCGCCACGGGCACAATTCGTTCAGGGGCCAACCACCACAAAGCCCGCCAAACCCGAAAGGTTGGTGGGGTTATCTTTAGCGAATATACGATCCTTCAACTTGTCCCACTCCCCTCCCCCGCCTTCACCTTCTCAATCATCTTACTCTCCCAAACACCTCATTTTCCTCCCATCCAAAATACCCCCCAAAACACTTCACATCGCAATCATGAGCGGAGCACCAGCATCCAAGTTCAAGGTCGCTGACCTGTCCCTCGCGGCTTTCGGCCGCAAGGAGATCGAGCTTGCTGAGGTATTTACACCCTCACCTGAAACGGATAAAATAATCATCGAACTTGAAGCTGACCAGAGTGAATAGAATGAAATGCCCGGTCTCATGGCCACCCGTGCCAAGTACGCTGAGGATCAGCCACTTAAGGGTAATTGAATTCACTGCTTCATAATACATATCCAGTTCTAACTTGTCCTCAAGGTGCCCGCATTGCTGGATGTCTCCACATGACCATCCAGACTGCTGTCCTCATCGAGACCCTCACCTTCCTCGGTGCTGAGGTTACCTGGTCTTCCTGCAACATCTTCTCCACCCAGGACCACGCCGCTGCTGCCATTGCCGCCGCTGGTGTCCCAGTCTTCGCCTGGAAGGGTGAGACCGAGGAGGAGTACCAGTGGTGCCTTGAGCAACAATTGGTTGCCTTCAAGGACAATAAGGGCCTCAACCTGATTCTCGATGACGGTGGAGAGTAAGTTTAACCATTCCTGCTTTTACATTGGAATCCGAGTCTAATCGCAACTAGCTTGACCTCGCTGGTCCACAAGAAGTACCCTGAGATGCTCAAGGGCTGCTACGGTGTCTCTGAGGAGACCACCACCGGTGTTCACCACCTTTACAAGATGCTCAAGAACGGCGAGCTGTTGGTCCCATCCATCAACGTCAACGACTCCGTTACCAAGTCCAAGTTCGACAACCTTTACGGTTGCCGTGAGTCCCTCGTCGATGGTATCAAGCGTGCCACCGATGTCATGATTGCCGGAAAGGTCGCCGTTGTCGCCGGTTTCGGTGATGTCGGAAAGGGTTGCGCCATGGCTCTCCACTCCATGGGTGCCCGTGTCCTCGTCACTGAGGTTGACCCCATCAACGCCCTCCAGGCTGCTGTCTCTGGTTTCCAGGTCACCACCATGGAGAAGGCTGCCCCCCAGGGACAAATCTTCGTCACCACCACCGGCTGCCGTGACATCCTCGTTGGCGAGCACTTCGAGGCCATGCCCAATGATGCCATCGTCTGCAACATTGGTCACTTCGATATCGAGATTGACGTCGCGTGGTTGAAGGCCAACGCTGAGTCCGTCCAGAACATCAAGCCCCAAGTCGACCGCTTCCTCATGAAGAACGGCCGCCACGTCATCCTCCTCGCTGAGGGCCGCCTCGTCAACCTTGGCTGTGCCACCGGCCACTCCTCGTTCGTCATGTCGTGCTCGTTCACCAACCAGGTCCTTGCCCAGATCCTGCTGTTCAAGTCCGAGGATGCCGCTTTCGGCAAGAAGTACATTGAGTTCGGCAAGACCCAGAAGCTCGATGTCGGTGTCTACGTTCTCCCCAAGATCCTGGACGAGCAGGTCGCCCAGCTCCACTTGGCACACGTCAACGCCGAGCTGTCCACCCTCTCCCCTGTCCAGGCTGAGTACCTCGGCCTCGCCGTCGAGGGCCCATACAAGCCAGACATGTACCGTTACTAGAGAGTTTTCCTTTTGGAGTCTTAATCAGGGGCTGGAGCATTTTTCAACACGAGTTATGATAGCATGAATCTGGGGAACTAGGGAGCATTTGTCCTTCAACGGCATCTTCACAACAAAGGGTTTTCCGGAAAAGTTATATTTCAACAAAGGATAAGGGAATGGGATGGGGGGTGTTTCGTTTTGTAGCGTACGGCGTTTGCTTGGCTGGCTCTTCAACCACGGTCAAGTAGAATGTAGAGATGAACTTGACAGAGTAATTCCATAACTAGAATATTAAATATTTGGTTATCTGATAAATGGCTTCATGAATAGACTGATATGGTGCATGCCAGCCGGAATAATGAACCCAGAGCAAATTGAACACGCCACAACACGTACGATAATTATAGCTTTCTGTATATGCCAGTGTTGCTAACCTGATGACTGTTCAGCGCAGATGGCTAGTACAGCCGACCTCGAAGGCAGGATCAGAGACTCTGGGGTTGAGACTGGCTGCAAGATAGAGTCTATAAAGTCCCTTATTGAAGGTAATTTCAAGGTCTTAAAGGGGTCCAAAGGTCTCACAGGGGATCGATTGCCTCAAATGATACCGAGGAGCGGTTCCAGGTCGCCAAAGTAACTATTCACAGCAACTTTAAATAAAACCAAAGCTTCAAGGCTATCCAAGGTTATGATTACGATATTATAGACTTCAGTGAGCTAATTTTTATAAACCAAGCCTAAAAGAGATGTTTTCGGGTAGTATGAGCAGTTGTGAGGTATGAGAACAGCGGGATGACGAGGCTGCGATGGCGATTTATGACCCTTCAGCCTTGTCTTGGCAATTTCGGACGTCATGACGTTTCCTGAAAGCTCTAGAAATTTCTACGAAGCTTCAATCAACATTGCATATAATTGCAATAGTTAAGTCTTAAATCTCATTATGCCTCTTATGTTCCAAAATCTATAAACACCTGCATATTGCAGTAATGCTATCCTCAAGGATGAACGCGCCGGCAAGGCGCATTTGCGCCTCTGCCAGGCTGTCAACAGTTACATCACGAAGCTCTGCTATAGCTCCTCGATCATATATATTACCAAGTACACGCGCGAATCTTCGAATCATACCGAAACTATCCCCCGTGGTATCCCTTCGACGCTACGCCAATGGACCCCGCAAGCCACACCCTCCGGGAGGAACACACCGCATGGACATGAGTGGCGGGGAGGAAAAATCCGCACTGGAAGAATACGGCGTCGACCTTACCCAAAAAGCCAAAGACGGCAAGCTCGACCCCGTCATCGGTAGAGACTCCGAGATCCAGCGCACCATCCAAGTCCTATCGCGCAGAACGAAGAACAACCCCGTCCTGATCGGCAAAGCTGGCACGGGCAAGACGGCGATACTGGAGGGCCTGGCTCAGAGGATTGTGAGGGGCGATGTGCCGGAGTCGATGAGGGAGAAGAGGGTTGTCTCGCTGGATTTGGGACAGTTGATTGCGGGGGCGAAGTTTAGAGGGGATTTTGAGGAGAGGTTGAAGAAGGTGCTGAAGGAGGTGGAGGAGGCGGAGGGGAAGGTTATACTGTTTGTGGATGAGTTGCATATACTGCTTGGGCTGGGGAAGGCGGAGGGGAGTATCGATGCGTCTAATATGCTTAAGCCGGCATTGTCTCGTGGCGAGCTTCAATGTTGCGGTGCGACAACGATCAACGAGTACAGACTTATCGAGAAGGATGTCGCGCTCGCGCGGAGATTTCAACCCATAATGGTGAACGAGCCAAATATTCAAGATACGGTTAGTATCCTGCGCGGCATTAAAGAGCGTTACGAGATCCATCATGGAGTACGCATATTGGACGGCGCGCTAGTTGCAGCTGCTTCGCTGGCCAATCGTTATATCACGGAAAGGTTTCTCCCAGATTCGGCTATTGACCTCATGGATGAAGCGGCCAGTGCGCTTCGGTTGCAGCAGGAGAGCAAGCCTGAGGATATTTTACGCTTGGATCAACGTATCATGACGATCCAGATTGAGCTTGAAAGTCTTCGAAAGGAAAGGGATGTTGCTAGCAGAGAGAGGAGAGAAAAGCTGGAAGCGGATTTAAAGGCGGCACAGGAAGAAGTGGGCGCGCTGAATGAGAAATGGGAGAAGGAACGTGGAGGCCTAGAAGCTATCAAAAAGCTGAAAGCCGAGCTTGAGGAAGCGAGGACGGAGCTTGAGCAAGCACAGCGCCTCAACAACTACGGCCGTGCAGGAGAGCTTCGCTATTCTATTATCCCGAAGTTAGAGGAGCAGTTGCCAGCAGATGGTGAGACTGGATTGGATGCAGGTTCGGAAGGCAACCTCATCCATGATGCAGTCTCGGCGGATGACATCGCTGCGGTCGTATCGCGTACCACTGGCATCCCGGTTTCTAAGTTGACCTCTGGTCATGCTGAGAAGCTTGTTCATATGGAAGACTCGTTACGGCAGTTTGTTAGAGGTCAGGACGAAGCACTAGTCTCTGTCGCCAATGCCGTCCGGATGCAACGAGCCGGATTGAACGGCGAGAATCGTCCACTCGCCTCATTCTTCTTCCTGGGCCCTACCGGTGTTGGGAAGACGGAGCTCGCAAAGAAGATAGCGTCTTTCTTATTCTCCACCGAGCAAGCTGTTGTCCGCTTCGATATGAGCGAATTTCAAGAAAAGCACACCATCTCCAGACTCATCGGGTCTCCTGCTGGATATGTAGGCTACGATGATGCTGGGCAATTGACGGAAGCAGTTCGGAGGAAACCATATGCGGTTCTCCTCTTCGATGAGTTTGAAAAGGCTCACCGCGACATTTCAGCACTCCTCCTACAGGTGCTAGACGAAGGCTTTTTAACCGATTCGCAAGGCCACAAGGTGGATTTCCGCAATACCCTCATCATCCTCACCTCCAACCTCGGCGCTGACATCCTGGTCGGAGCGAACCTGGATCATCCCTACAAGGAGGACGACGAGGGACTAATCGATCCTGAAGTCCGCACGGCTGTTATGAACGTGGTCGCCCAGAACTACCCGCCCGAGTTCCTGAACCGTATCGACGAGTTCATCATCTTTAAGAGGTTGTCACATGAGGCATTGCGCGAGATTGTGGATATTCGCCTCAAGGAGCTTCAGGGGAGATTGGACGAGCGGAGAATCACTCTTGAGGTCGATGACGAGGCCAAGGCTTGGCTTGCGGACCGCGGATACGATCCTCGCTTTGGAGCAAGGCCGCTGAACAGATTGATATCAAAGGAGGTGGGCAACAGGCTTGCGGATCTTATTATTCGGGGACAGCTGAGGAAGAACCAGGTTGCCAATGTTAAGGTGAAGGGAGATGGTCTGGAAATCGCATCTATCACAGGTGGGGATGAAGAGTAGGGGATGGAATGGATTGGAAATTCGGGAAGTCAAAATTGAAATGGAGTTATCAGGGAAGGATGGGATATATTTGAGTGTGTATATTATAATATTTTTGTTACGTATATAAGACTGTATTCATAGTGGTCGTTTTATCACGCAATAGGGCTCATGGGCTTCAGTTGGTTCAAGGATGCCTCTCCTCTTCAAAATTATGTCTATCGCCACCTGTGCTCTGCTAGAGTGGCACTTTTCATATTTTTTTGGCAAAGAAACTCAATAGCATTCAGCTAACTTCTACCACCGAGAAATTTGCCTTCTCAGTTTTGAATAGTGGTAGATGGCAAATTATCCGTCGGGCTGCGATTCAGGTACCACTGAGGAACCACACGTGCGGCAACGCGGCTCTGCGCTAAATAGGCGACCAATTAAATCTCTCACCCCTCCCACAATATTTGCGAAAAGAACATCCGCACTCCTCGAGCCCAAATAGAGATCGCGACATTACAACTTCTTCTTTTACGATCGCTCAATAACCTCGTCTCTATCCTCAATTACCAAATTTTCACCATGGGTTTCACCGATCTTGTCTCCGAGGCTGGTCTCACTGGTAAGTCTTGGCTTCTGTCATTTTCCCTCAAATTCCCTCTCGACGGCTCGATTTGAACCCCTCTATTTGGCCAAGAAATGGAAAATTTGGAGATCAACAACGCTGACTTCTTCCAGTCCTCAACAGCTACCTGACCACCCGCTCTTACATCGTTGGGTAAGCATACAATCTCTTCAGATTTCACCTATACCTCTCTGCCATGCCACTCCGTTGCTGTCCATGACAGTAGCGGTGACTCAACCTTCCCCTCATTATGAAGAACGATATTGGTCCGTGTTACTGAGGGGCCTCAAGAACCCCATTATGGCGACAAAACCAAGCACTTGTGCAACTCTGATTTGAAACATTGGCTTCCATTTCATGCTCTATACGCATTTGTGGTCTTATCAGCAATTCTAACAAGACTATAGCTACAACGCCTCCCAAGCCGATGTTGCCACCTTCAAGGCTCTCTCCTCCGCCCCAGACGCAGCCAAGTACCCCAACGCTGCCAGATGGTACAAGCACATCGCTTCCTACACCGATGAGTTCGAGACCCTCTCCGGTGACTCCACCAAGCCATACACCGCCTACGGCCCTGAGGTCGCCGAGGTTACCCTGAACCCAGCCAAGGCACCTGCCGCCGAGGAGGAGGAGGATGAGGATGTCGACCTTTTCGGCTCCGATGACGAGGAGGAGGATGCCGAGGCCGTCAGGATCCGTGAGGAGAGACTAGAGGAGTACAGAAAGAAAAAGGAGGGTAAGGTCAAGCCTGCCGCCAAGTCCGTCGTCACCCTTGATGTTAAGCCTTGGGACGATGAGACCGATATGGTCGCTCTTGAGGCCTCTGTCCGCAGCATCACTAAGGATGGTCTCGTCTGGGGTGGATCCAAGCTCGTCGCTGTTGGTTTCGGTATCAAGAAGCTCCAGATTAACTTGGTCGTTGAGGATGAGAAGGTTGGTCTTGATGACCTCCAGGAGGAGCTTGCCGAGACTTTCGATGAGTACATCCAGTCTTCCGATGTCGTAAGTTACACCACATATCCCTCAAAATACAGCATCAAATCACTAACACATTTACTAGGTTGCTATGCAAAAGTTGTAGATGGTATGGAGTCTTTTAGATCTAGTCTATTTGCCCATATCCAGCGCCGTGACGACGTAATGTCACATTTTCGAGCTGGAGTTGAAGGTTAATTTACTGTCAGAAGAGTACAAACGAAGCTTTATGACATGATGATATCATAACTAGCGATAGAACCCGAAAATTCCATGCGCTGAAAATGTCTGGGAATAATTTAAAGAGCTGTAAATATTGTGATATACGTGTTCGTGAATTTTGTATAAACAGTATGGGGAACACCTGATGTGACCCTAGCTTAGTTTGCGGGAGCTGTAGCGCCAAGCATCCATGCCCAGAAAGTGAACGTCAACCACAAGCTATCAGAGTGCTGTGCTGACGAATAGCCTCGACAACACCCAACAAAACAAACAATGCCCTGGATCTCGAAAGCAACGACGGGCCTCGGCCTGCTGTTCCTCGCACACGCGTACGCTCCCCCACAATCCATCCCCTTGAGCTCCATTCCTGACCCAACACCCATCTAGTTGCTACTCAGCCCAAGAGCACTCCGCATTACAGTCCACCACCAACGCACTCCACGATGTGCCCTCCTCCGCCAGCCTCCCCACAGACATCGTCCTCGAAACCATCATCTCCTTATTCACCACCATCCTGGGCCTGGTGCTAGGCACAGCTGAGCTGCGTCCGATACGCTGGCGCGTGTGGGCCGGCAAGATTGAGCGCGAGGGCGAGAAGGGGTTCCTGGGCGCGGATGGACTGGTCGCGAAGGACTATGTTGGGAATCCGTATAAGGCGCTGGAGAGCAGACCGGGGTTTGTGGATATTAGGAAGCAGAAGAAGGAGTTTGCGGAGTGGGTGAGGGAGGGGGGGAGTGCGGAGGTGCGCTGAAGGGGGGGCGAGGGTGTATAATATGGGTTATGGATGGGGAAGATGGAGATGAATAAAAAATTCAAGTATGTCATACATTCATGGAGCGTCGAAGAATAGATTGGTTCCCTTTTCTCATTGGAATCTTGTGATAAATCGTAGGTGTAAGTTGCGCCTATATTATTTATTCAGGTCATTCCAAAATCAATTCTTATGGGTGCTGTGGTTTCTTCTACTCTTTATATTATCCGCCGAGTAGCACTGTGTGAGAGAGTCGACTCTCCAGGCCGAGGCAGAGGAGTGATGCTCGCCAATTCCCAACCTCAGTCACCAACGACCGTTTGTCCACACTGCTGTCTCTTGAGTCCAAAAGAAATATTGAACTTTCAATAACCACGGAATGCACAAATAAGTAGCAATGTCCTCCAAGCGTCAGAAAACCAGCTCACAGTCGAGCTCGACTGCCTGGTTTTCAGGCCATGGGTCCAAGTTCGCCCCCAGAGGCAACACCCATACCTCAGAAACCGCTTCATCTCCTGGGTTTCAAACCCCAATAGGTCGAAGGACCATTGCTAGGAGCCAATCCGCAAATGCTCGATTTTCCAGGCAAGGCTCCGTGCTGCGAACTTCCCTTTCCCCCTCGTCACCCACTTTGCCACAAAAACGGACCTCCTTCGGATTGCCGCGGTCTCATGCAAACAGCGGCGGCTCCTCATCCCTCTCACGCATCAGTAATCATATTGCTGAAATCGAGAGCGAGGCAGAAGTCCAGGATCGCGAGGATTCCGATGCGTTGAACGAGATCATAATGGCAATCGACATGAGAGATCGGGGTACGCTGGGGTGCGCATATTACATTGCAAGAGAGGAAAAGTTGTTCCTTATGGAGGATATAAAACTGTCTGGCCTGGATATTGTTGATACTCTGAAGCTACATGCTTCGCCAACTGTTGTTCTCATCAGTACCAAGTCGGACGACGCACTTGAAGACCATCTCATGAAAGAGGCCAAGGATGCAAGCCGCGGTGATACTCCTGGTATGCTCACCCCGGCCTAACTTAACTTGAAAACAAAGTGGTGGTTGTTATACTAACTACTATCAGATGCACTTTTTGGTGCATATGTTCTCGATTCAAGACCGTCAGCTGAGTTTCAGTATGAACCTGCGAAGAGCAAACTGGTGAACTACGACCTCAGCGGTAGCAATGATCCACGCATGCAGTTCTCCACACCCGGTGATGAGCTTATGGGAAACATGGGATATATGCAAGACCCTGAAGAATATGAAGCTGCAGGTCATCAAGGACGACTTCTCAGACTTGCCGGGTGCATTGATCTTGAGAGCCGTGTTTCGGTGCGTTTAGCAGTGACATGGTTTATCAGGAAACAAATATCTAACGTTATTACAGATTGGGTGTGCGGGTGCAGTCCTGAGCTATCTTGCCAGACGCAGAACGACTGAATATTTGCCATGGGATCAAGAAGCCCTCGTAGCATTTAATGTCAACACGATCGAGATGTTTAGCCTGGCAGACTTGATGTTTATCAATACCGACACGCTTAACTCGCTACAGATTCTCCAGTCTGAATTTCACCCAAACACACATATGCAGGGGCCTACCAAATCCAACTCAGGGGTCAAAGAAAGCTTATCTGTGTATGGTCTCTTCCGCCAACTGGCTCACACCCCCCAAGGCAAACACAAGCTCCGACAAGCTTTCCTCAGACCAAGCTTAGATTTGGATTTGATACAGGAACGCCACAATACTATTGCTATCCTTCTCAGACCTGGCAATGCGGAGGCTTTAAATGTCATTATCCAGAGCCTCAAACGAATCAAGAATATTCGTACCGTGCTGATTCATCTCACGAAAGGGGTCAGTGCACCAGCCAGCAAAGGCGGAGCAATAAAGCAGGGCATATGGGGAAGCCTGCAGCAATTCACCTTCCATTCGTTGAAGGTTGTAGATGCAATTCGAAGCATTGAAGATGGGGATAAGCTGGCGATTGTAGGCAAGGTCAATACCCCATTATATTTCCAAGTTCCGTCCCATATTCTTACTGTCCCCTTAGGTTCTGAAAGAATTGCAGCCAGCCGAGCTACATGTGGTTGGTGAGCTCATTACCCAAACTGTGGACTTTACAGAATCCGATATACATCATCGCACCATCGTTATGCAAGGCGTGGATCCAGACCTTGACAGCCTAAAGAGGACATACGATGGTCTCGAAGACTTCTTGAGTCAAGTGGCAGCAAAATTGGCGGCTGAGTTGCCTGAATGGGCTACTAAGTATGTCCAAAACTGCATATTCTTTCCCCAACTGGGATTTCTCACTGTGGTTACTCTCGATCCTGAGACTGGAAAGGGTAACTACGAAGGCCAGGGGCTGGATGACGACGTCTGGAATCTATCATTCTGCACTGAGGATATGGGATACTACAAGAACCGCCAAATGAAAGAGCTAGACAATCATTTTGGTGACATGTATGGCATGATTTGTGGTACGTGACAACTGGAATATTAACATTGGTGTGCTGGCTAACGCAAGACACAGACAGGGAGATTGAGATTATTCATGAACTTGCAGTAGGAGTACTTAAACATGAGAAGGTTCTCAAAGACACATCGGACATCATAGGAGATCTCGACTGTCTCGTTGCCCTCGCACAAGGAGCCCGAAAGCACAACCTTCTGCCCCCACAGATGACAAACGACAATGTAATAGATATTACTGGTGGCCGGCATCTTTTGCAAGAGCTGACAGTACCCTCGTATGTTGCCAATGATGTTTTTATCCAGGGAGGCAGTGGCAAAGAAGATGACGAGGAAGTGATAACTGCAAATGATGACCAGCCAAAGGGCCCGAGCCTCTTATTGATGACCGGGCCAAACTACTCCGGCAAAAGCGTATATCTCAAGCAAATCGCGCTCATCGTTTATATGGCGCATATTGGAAGCTTCGTCCCAGCAGACAGCGCCACCATTGGCTTGACTGACAAAATATTAACCCGAATTGCCACGCGCGAAAGCATTTCCCGCGCCCAGAGCGCTTTTATGATCGACCTGCAGCAGATTGCACTGGCTACCACATTGGCCACATACCGCAGTCTCATTGTTATCGACGAGTTTGGGAAAGGAACGAACTCTTCCGACGGAGCGGGCCTAGCCTGTGGTGTCTTCGAATACTTCCTCAGTCTAGGGGCTAACCGACCCAAAGTCATCGGTGCCACACACTTCCACGAGATATTCGCAAGTGGTGCACTACAGGATCGCCCAGAGCTGGAGTTTGGACACATGGAAGTGCGTGTCGACGCAGATAGCGAGAGCGTTGAGGACCAGGTCACGTATTTGTACAACTACAAATCCGGCAAGAGCATGTCAAGCTTTGGGACTTGCTGCGCTGCGATGAATGGGGTCGATCCTGCGATTGTTGAGAGGGCGGAAGAACTTATTATTCTCTCGAGCAAGGGGGAAGATCTGGTAGCTGCGTGTGCAAAGATTTCACAGGAAGAGGCGGCGAGTTTGGAGGAGGCGGAGCAGATGGCGAGGAGATTTTTGGCGCAAGATATGCATTATCAGAACGGGAAAGGGGGCATGATGGCTTCTGGTGTTAAGGAAGTGCTTCATGGCATATTGGCGAGAGCTTGAATTCAAGTTCCGTATTATTGATAATCTGCACATCTCTTTGCTATATCGCTAACACACGAACTATTTTTCAACCTGCTCGGGCTAGCTAGCTGTCACAATTAAGAAGTTTTATGACGCATTTGCTTTCTCAAACGCTGTACCTTATTCACCAAATGCAATGGTAATTAGCATTAATTGGAACAGTTGGCAAATATTAATCCCAGATTCAAGATGACAAGCACATAAGACAGAGTGTTTTGATTCAGGGGCTGTTATTTGAAGCCGCACGCGAACAATCAAGAAAGAGTTTCCTCGATTAGAATTTATACCTAACTCACACACAACGCTCGCTACTTGATAATTTCGAGATCATCATCGTCGTCATCATTATCATCGAACAGAACCTTCGCCGCATCCCCCCCAAAGCTCTCCCTCCCAGCTTCCCTGATCCCCTTCGCAGTCACAAAACGCGTCTTCTTCTTCACAGGCTGCAATCTCTCTCCATCCTTCATCCGTCCCAGCTCTTTCGTAAGATGCCCTCCCCACCCCATTGCTGGGGCACTAGAACTTGTAGAATCAGTCCCTGTCCTCTTCCGCTTCACCGGGCCCAGACTCATGTCGCTAGCCTTCCCGCCTAGAAGCCCAAGCTGCTTCGCGTCAGGGCGAGCCTCTGGCTGCCACAAATCAGCTTCGCTCTCCTGCCGTTGCGATTGCTGGGAGCCGGATCCAACACGCATATATTCTGCGCCTAACCCGCCGCCCAAATCTGCCAATTGTTTTTGCAGATCCCGCTCCTTCTCTTTCTCTGCCAATCTTTGCCTCATCCTCTGTGCTTTTTGCATCTTTTCGCCTGCTTCTCCTTCAAAGCGAACATCTCCCCTATGTACATACATTGTTGACTGGGTACCTCTATCATATGCAACACCTTGGTTTTGGTTTTTCTTCAGAAGTTCTGATCGGCGTTCTGCGTGATTATATATCTCGTTATTACGGCGACCACCCCTTTTACCAGCTTTGGAGTCGAAGTCCATGGTGCTCACCTCCATTCGGGAGGCTTTAGTCCTTTTGAGAGTTTCATTAACGTGATATTCGCAATACTCGGTGCGACGTTTGTCAACCCAGGTGCTGCATGCATTGCCGTCTTTCTTGATTGACTTGCAGTATCCCAAGTCTCTTGCTGTGCCAATTTCTAAGATTGTGTCGTCACTCGAGTTGATGACTAGACTAAATCGCCCTGTGTCTGTCTTCACGGGTTTCATGATGGTCGGGTTGAGTATAGCAACCACTGTGCCTGTGGTGAGTTTCCAGTATTTTTGGAAGCCTGTATCAAAAAGGAACAGATCCACCTCCCACTTCAGATCGCAGAGACACTGGATCATGAATTTCTGGCCTTTAGTAGCTCCATTTTTCTGAGGTTTTGGATCGGATTTAGAAGCAAGGATGGCGAGAACGACGATGTCTTCCTCTATCTCAGGTAATCGAAAATCCGGCGCCTTAACATCTCGGAGGAGATCAGGAAGCGTGAATATTTTCTTGCCCGCTAATGTCCGAGAGAGGACGTTATGGGGAATGATCCGTTTTGACAAGTGGAGGGAGGAGAATGACTCAAATTCGACTAGATCGGTTTGTGAGCCCCCAGGTATCGATTGAATTGATGAGGCGGAAGATTTAGGCCCAAGTTGAGAAGAAGGTTGCGAGTCTGTAGAGTGTGCAAGTGTCGAAGCAGTCGATCCACTGACATTCCTTGACGTCGAATTCAGGTAGCTTGTGCTTTTACTTTTGTGTAATGTGCCACCACCAGGGCCCTGCAACCCGCTCAATACCTGGTCTCTGCTGAACTCTGGCACTTGTGGTCGCACTTCCGGCAATGGAACTGCGGCAGACTTAAAGTCCTCCATTTGCCTCGCATCGATATCAAAGGCCCTGCTCCGGAGCCTCTTGAGCCTTGCATCTGTTTCTTTCTGGGTGGTTTCTTGGTCTCTAACTTTGGCCATACGCTCACTGAAAGACGTGGCAGGCCTGCTCTGAGATTGAGACGTTGAGGGCACTGGAGCAAACGGATCTTGGTTAGCCATAGGTGACTTGGATCTCTGTAAATAGCCACCAGCACGCTTTACATTCTCCATCAGCGCATCCGTCGGTTTGCGGAGACTGGGTGGTGGCCTCTTCAAGGATACATCGCAGCCTCGGAGCCCTTTGTCAATCCCCAGGAGAACCCTACTAGGCGACCTTGTAGGCTCCGGTGCTTGGAGTTTTCGGACCGGCGACACGGGCACATGAATGCTAGCCTGCGACCTAGCCCTCTCTTGCCTCTCTTCGCGAAGTCCAGATATATTCGATCGTCCGTGGACTGCTGCTGAGGAATTCGCTCGTAAATTCGGCACCGTCCCAGACCTCGGTATAGCCAACGCGATGGCATCCCCACCCCCGGCCTTTGCTTTCTGCAGCTTCTTAAGCTTTAGTCGCGCTTGTATCTCTTGCAATTTCAGTTGCAACGTCTCCTCGTCCTCGTCTTCGTCGTCATCATCGTTTAAGTCGGCCGACGCCGTCGCAAGGGCTGCTGCGCCATATTGTCGGTTTCGTGAAGGAGTTTGTCTATCTCGTTTCGAGGGGGATGGCGAAGGTGATGTTCGTTCCGCAAGCCGACGAAGGCGTTCTCGCCCACCTGGGGTGCTTTTGAGCGCATCCATTGGAGACCTCGGCGGCCAATGTGGGATATCCGCCGTTGCTGGTAGGTATTAGTACATGTAAATAATTCCAGCTGCTGCGATGGGAACAGAGAGCCATACATTGAGACATATCGCCGAGTCCTTCCCTCCATCAATGTTATATCGGATCACTGAGGGGTCGCACCATGCTATTGGGGTGTTGTTGTTGTTACGCAGGGATCGGGGTATAATAAAAATCAATTAAGGACATCCAAGTGATGCTGAAAGTTGTATAAAACTCCGCGCCAAAAAATACACTCAAAATATAAAATACGGATGTAGCTTGGACAACTCCGGACCTCTGCGAAAGTAAATATTATATCCCGCCAGCGGTTCGTCAACGGCGGGTTTCAACTTTAATTTGCTGTTGTCCTTCGTTCCTTCTTGGGTAAATTGAATTGTAAGGGGGTCGCGAAAGTTGCGCGGGCTTGGACGCGTTGGAGTCGCGTCTCTTATCGTTATCGCAATTCAGGAACGAACAACTGCTGTTCGAGACTTCGGCATCAACAGAACATACAGAACACATTGTTCAGCGACAGAGGCAATGGCGCCCAGTACGACCAGATCAAAAGCAAAGGCGAAGGGGCCAGCACCCAAGACTGGGGCCGGCGCAACATCCGCAACCACACAGAAGAAGCCAGTACAACCCGATTCTAAGAACCCGCCCAAACTCTTCGTCCTTCCCAAGGACGTCAGCTCCGAAGCTCGAATTGCTACATTAGCCCATCCTAGAACTTCCGATCCCACACGATACTTCATCTGCCCGGAAAAGGGTTTCTTTGAGTTCACAAAAATCGCCGCCCCGAAGTCCCAACCTCGAAGTTGGCTGCTCGCCCCTAACGAGGAGGAATGCGCAGCGGAAGATTCTCAAACTACTAGTAATGGAAAAAAGGAGGCCACCGTGAAAGATGAAGGAAACGAATATACACCTTCAGAAGGCTATATCACCTCCTCGGCCGACCTCTTCCTCGCCACGCCCATAGACCCGCTGTTCCTCCTCCTCCCTGCTCTCGCCGGCAAGTCTTCCAAGCCCAAAGAAGAACCTAAGCGCCTCTTCCTCGAAGCAGACGACTATCTCGACATCCTCTCCTCCGCGTCACCCCACCTCAAGTCACTTCTTAGCCAAGACTCTTTGCGCAGCAAGTTCACGGATCGCCTAGATGCCGTTTGCGACACAGTTGATGCCGGCGAGACCATGTACCGCCTCTCTGAGCCTAAGCTCATCGCCATTTTAGCTGAGAAATGTACGACAGTAGTCGAAAAGGGGCTCCCGGCAAGCATGGAGGACTTGCTAGTTAGCAAAGCCCTGGCCGTCCCTCTCCTCTCCGTAACGCGCGGAGAGGATTGCCCTGACGAGGAACCTGAAGTTGCCGACGCAGAGAGTAGCGCTACTCCCAAGACCGAGAGCGCCGAGTCGCAAACACCAAGCTCAGCTACAGATAGCTCTGCAACCCCAGTTTCGGAAGCATCCACCGCCCTAACGACGCCTTCACCAGATGCCAAACCACCAATCGTTGCCCCTGAAGGCGTGCCGCACCTCCTTCGCCTCCGCACCGCCTTCCAGTACCTCTGCTCTTCCTACATACCGGCCTCACTCAGCGCTTCTTTGGCTACCAAACTCAACACCCCCTTCCCCGACCAAGCAGCGTCTTTCCCCGATTTCACCCCCCTAGACACCCACCTTGCGCACCTCGCAAAGCTACGCGCCGACGCCATAGCATCGCGGTCTATGAACGACTTCTCAAGGAAGAGAGGCTTTGAGGACGAGGAAGCGGGTGAGACTAGGGCGGAGAAGAAGCGGAAGAAGGAGGAGGAAGAGAAGCTGGCGAAGAAGAATGAGAGTAGGGGTGTGAGAGATTTGAAGAAGGTGAATGTGAGCGGGATGAAGAAGATGAGTGATTTCTTCAAGAAGAAGACGTGAGGGGCGTGGATACCCTTGGGTCATGAGTGCTGTGTATGAGTATTTGAAATATGGGCGCTTATGTGGAGTTTGCGTGGGGGCTTTTCAGGCGTTTGGGCGGTTGCATGAACATTATTAGCATTGTTGAACGTTCCTGGTGTGGAATACAGATAAATGTCAGAATCAGCATTATAGTTTCCCGATTTAGAACGAGATATATAGTGAACCACGTCCTAGACCCAATAACAAGTATTTATAATTTGCTACTGGAGAATGCTACCTCTCTTATACCCAAAATATATAGATTCTCATGCACACAAACAAACCAAACTCCTATTACTACAGTTCGATGTTGACACACTCGTATATATAACATGCCTGTGCCTGGCATTAAATAGTCCCGACCCCAAGCCCACGATGCTTCTACCCGAGGGTACACCCCAGTTCAGTCATCTACTACTCTTCTTTACTCTCCACAGCCTTCTCACTCTGCTCCGGCTCCTTTATTTTCCCATCTTCCTCTCCTTCTTCAGGTTTGCTAACACTCTCACTTTCCGACGGCTTAACAGGCAACGAAGAAGTCGCCTCGTCTGCGCCTTGGTCTTTGACAGCCTCCTCCTCACCCGTCGTATCAGCAACAGAGGTTTCGTCAACCTCGGTATCCTCTTTCGGAGAGTCACTGGCTCCAAACACCTTCTTGACTTCCTTAGACGCACTAGCCGCGGTCTCTGCCACAACCTCCTTTGCGGTTAGCAGGGGGGCCCCAATGGCTGTGGTGATAGGAGAAGTCTCCGTCTTCTTGTCCTGTTCCTCAGGCTCAGCGGCTTCAACCTTCTTGTCTTCGGTCGTAACGATTGTATCCTCGGCCTTCTTGGCCTCCTGCTCGGGCTCAGCAGCTACGACCTCCTTGTCCTCTGTCGAAACCGCCGCAGCCGCAGCCTCAGCCTCAGCCTCAGCTTTCTTCTCCTCGGCCTTCTTCGCTTCTTCAGCCTTCTTCGCTTCTTCAGCCTTCTTTGCTTCCTCGGCCTTCTTCACCTCCTC